>NC_053428.1:71893906-71998397 GCF_007990345.1 Gossypium hirsutum
CCAGCAATGATAGTGGACACATTCATGAAGAACAAAAGCTACGGATAGAGGAGCTAGACGAATGGCGAGCACATAAACTGAGAACACACGATAAACCAAAATTATGCCAGAATGAGTTCGATACCTCCCCAAATTTACTTATGGTGGTGATAAGGTCTTATTAGATGCCACAGATCCCCACATTGTCACTACCATACTGAATGAGGAAATCCCTCTTACGGTACTCAGTATTTTTCCATTCGGTACGGTGGAGGTGTGTCATTCCAAGTTCGGCACTTTTAAGGTAAACAACACCCGATTAAAACCTTATTTTGTCAAGAATGATAACATGAACGAGGAATACGAACTCCTTAAACCACTATGACCATTCGACGGAGAGGTGAGTCCAGTTTAGACTAGAAATAAGCGTTTCTCGAGAGGCAACCCGAACGAAGCTAGACACGATCGTGCGACACGGCCGTGTGAACCCACACGCTCGAGGAACACGGGCGTGTACTAAATGTCAAACGCGCCCAAATTTGAAATTTGCAAATCGCATAGGCTAAAATTAGGGAACACGGGCGTGTGCCATGGTCCTGTGCCCCAAAATCTATAAATACCCTACACTATTCACTTTCTTCTCTATTAAAAAACCCTAACCCTAGCCACTGCAACTCCACACGGCCTCTTGCCATGGCCGTGCCCGCCTCCAACTTCATTTTTAAAGCTCAATCTCTCTCCCTTAGTGTCTGTTTACTCCTTTCACTTCTATTTTACTTATTAATAATGCTTATTATTATAATAATCTCCATTACTTTTGAACTAGTTTTCATTTTTGCTTATTACTTTATCATTTAGTTTTCATTAGGTTCGTTATTATACATTTCGAATCAAATCAAGTTGTTAGGTACACCTCATATCCATGACATTACTATGCTTATTTTCTTGCTATTATCATGCCAATGTATATCATTTAAATTGCATTCCCAGGTTAGTTACCATACAATTTATGTTAAATTGAGACTAGGAAAACCTTATACCCATTACATTTCTATTCTTATTCTCATTGTTATTGTGGTTGAGTTTACTTCATATTAGTAGTCTTGGCTGAAATAGTTTACTTCCCCTTCGAATATGTTTACCTATTATTATTCTTTTTATTACAGGCTTTCAAAGTCATATTTAAGAGGAAAGAAAACCACCGTACTAGCCTCGAAGAAGAGGAAGGGAGAATCATCTTCCGCGGGTCCAACTGCGAAAATTTGTCACCCTCTCCTACAGTTTCTACGAGGGCTCCAAGAAGAGCTCTTCCAAATACTTCGTGCTTGACCCTTAATTGCGGACCGCTGCATCGACTGGGCTGCCATTGAACAAGTCCAGATGGCTGATGCGATTCAGGCTCTCCTAACCATCGAGCCTTGGGAGCTATTCTTCAAGATTATCGAGCCGACATACCTCGAGCTCATGATGGAATTATGCTCAATGTTCCATCTTCAGACCGTAATGATGAGGTATGATGATCCCGGCATAATCCAGTTTTGCCTAGGTAGATTAATCCGCTGGCTAAGCGTCCCAGAGTTTGGTGCTGCACTAGGCTTATATACGGAGGAGTTCAGGGAGGAGAATGAACTACATGCTCTCAGTCGCCACATACATTTCTCTCCCTCAAAGTGCTGGCACACTTTGGCCCATAGCACAGCCTCGTACAATCCTAGCCGCTCCAAGGCATCAGTTCTCCCACCATCCTTGAGGTACTTACACGCTATTTTAGCTCACACGAATACAGGGAGGCAAGAGAGCACTGGCGTCGTCAACACCCACGACGTCTACTTCTTATGGTGCATGTCACCAAGGCACGTCATTGACCGTGCCTATTTCATTGCCCTTGTGATTCATCACCAGACGGAGTGGCATCGGAAGGGGGTTATCTCCATTGGCCCCTACGTGACTCGGCTGGTGTGACACTTCGGGCTCCTCAACACCGTGGCCCAAAAATCATCCCTCACCCTCATCGACCAGATGTCTCCATAAGGCATCTCGAGCATGCTTAGTATGAGGATGATCAAGAGGCACCGAGGAACCTACCCTCCCTAATATCGTCTCGCCCAATCTACTGAGGAGGAGGCCTACGAGGACATTCTTGATGATGTCCCCCCACAGCACGAGGACCCACCGACTCAGCCTCCACCAACCTCTCGCCCAGTTCATGCGACGGCTTCATATGCTGACATCTCTGAGTGCCTCACCTGATTCGAGCATCATTGTTTTCAATGATTTGACAACATTGATGTGACACCCCTAAAGTGACCCTAGTCAAAAAGTGGTTTCGGGACCACTAAACCGAGTCATAAAGATAATTAACCGTCATAGTTTATGCTCATTATATGTACATATGCATGTGTGAAAATTTCATGTTTGAATTTTGTTAATAGTAAGTGAATTTTATCAAATAGGGCTTATGTGAGAAAATTTTGAAATGTGATAGGTCAAAGCATAAGGATCTATTAGTGCATGAAATAAAAAGGGGGGACTTGCATGTCAATTTCCCCCCTAATTAGTAGTGGCCGGCCATGACAAGTATGGTAGACCAAGTGTGATGGGCAAGAACATGTCATAAACATGTTAAGTTAGTGTTTCATGGGAAGTATGATAAAATAAGGAGCATGGGATACAAAATATATGCCTTTTATATTAATAAATTAAATGTTAAATGAATAAATAATATGAAATATGAACTTATATTAAAAGAAATGGGTGATAAAAACAAAGTTGGTTCATCTTTTTCTTCCTCCATTGCCGTACCTAATGAAAGAAAAGAAGAAATTGAAGTTAAGGCATTTGGTCACCTTTAAGTGGATTAAGGTATGTTAATGCTCTATCATTGAAAATCTTTGTATATTTGGAGTGGCCATCAAGTATAGAAGCTAGCTCATGGCAAATGTTTTTGTAAAGTTATGAAGATGACATTCGGTCATGGATGTTTGTATTTCTTTGATGTCGTTTTTGATGCTTTAGGGTATTGAGGGTTGATTATGGATGAGTTGAGCTTGGTAAAATTAAATGTTTGTGGCTAAATTGCTTAATGACAATCGGCTATGTTGAAATGCTAAATTAGTGCTAAATTGTAAGTATTTAAATGAGTGTTAGCCGAAATTGAGCCTATGATATTAATTAGAATTTGTGAAATTTATGCATTTTGTGGTCCAAGTGTGATAAGAACCATACGGTTATGGCATGTAAGCATGAAGATTTGTGGATGATTTAGAATTGGCCTAAGTGTTTTAGTCATTAATATATATGTATATTGCCGAATGTATGCTTAAGGAATTGGTTAAGTACATTGTTGTTAAATGCTTGTTGTTTTTGTATAATTGTTGCCTAGCTACTAAATGAACTTAGGGTATTATGGATAAGTTTAAGAGTGGCATAATTGAAATGAAGTTTGCTTGGGCCAAATGTGAACCTAAGTTTTGAATTACAATTGATGCTTGTTAGTTAGTTGATGATGTCCTTTGATAGCCCTTTTGATATTCGGCCATTGTTAAGGAATTTTGAATTGGTTATAAATTTCTATGTTTTAATTAGCAAATTGAATTATTGAAGGTTGAGCTAATTATATATGTATACGTTTTATATGTACATTAATTTCTTAGTCTATGTTATTCGGCTATAATCGTCATGGTAGAATTTTTTTTAATTTGTAAATTTGTTAATCATTAGCTCAAGAGCATCAAGGACAAAAGTCGGAAAAAGGGACGACAAAACTAAGCGAATAGCCGTAGAATTATAGTCGTCGACAACTTTTAAGGTAAGTTTCTAGCATATAAGTTTAGTTATAATGAAGAATGATATGGAAAACGGCATATATGATATTATGTTTTAAATATGTGAATGAGAACTTTACAGAGTAAATTGTATAAATCTGCAAGGGACAGCAGCAGTAGCGTGTTTTGGAAAAATTACCATAAATTGTGGGAGTTGAGTTAAAGGCTGAATAAAATATGTAATCAAAGCTTATTTAGTCTAGTTTCTTATAAAAGAGACCGTGGAAGCAAAGAAATCTCCTATAAAGAGATATTTAAAGTTGTGTGGGACAGTGTCAGAATGACTCTGAAATCCCCTGTTCTGTTTTTGGAAAATCATTATAATTTGTACAAAAATGGTTATAAGATAAGATGTATATTCTTAGACTCCTTAATGAGTGTAGTTTCAAATGAAATCAAATAGAACACATTATAAATTCTGTACAATGAAAAATTTGATTCATAGTGAAGAGTGGTCAGATTAGTCAAATAGTGAAATAGGGGAAACTTTAAGAAAAATCTAGTATTGATTTGCCAAACCTAAAATTCTGGAAATTTTATGGATGGAATATATACGAGTCTGTATTCAGGGAAAATTAACGGAAAGTGATTTGAAGTTTTGTAGCTCCAGTTATAAATAATTTAGTGACTATTGCTCAGGAAAACAGCTCGTAGTGAAATGTGATTTTGTTTTAAACATGGATAAAACTTGTTTTAGTTGCTCATAAGCTATTGATTAAACCCATACGTGAATTCTAAATCGTGATATCGTAAAACGATATATGAGTGTTAGACGGATCTTTGATATTAAAATTTGTGAAATTGTAAGTTATGAGTATTCGAATATGAAATGATAGTATGGTGTGAAATTGAATTATTCATTGGAAAATGATTGATGTAGATTCGGCCAAGACAAAGTGTATACATGATAGTATATGTGGAATGTGAAAGTATATATATATGTGATAAGGCCTAATGGCTGATGTGATGAATGTGAAAGTGTATATATGTGATAAGGCCTAATAGCCGATGTGATGAATGTGAAAGTGTATATATATGTGATAAGGCCTAATAGCCGATGTGATGAATGTGAAAGTGTATATATGTGATAAGGCCGAATGGCCGATGTGATGAATGTGAAAGTGTATATATATGTGATAAGGCCTAATGGCCGATGTGATGAATGTGAAAGTGTATATATATGTGATAAGGCCTAATGGCCGATGTGATGAATGTGAAAGTGTATATATGTGATAAGGCCGAATGGCCAATGTGATGAATGTGAAAGTGTATATATATGTGATAAGGCCTAATGGCCGATGTGATGAATGTGAAGGTGTATATATGTGATAAGGCCTAATAGCCGATGTGATGAATGTGAAAGTGTATATATGTGACAGGGCCGAGTGGCCAACGTGATGGACGTGAAAGTGTATAAATGTGATAAGTCCCGAAGGGCATTTGTGTCAGTACTATATCCGGGTTAAAACCCCACAGGCTTTATGTGAGAATATTATCACTGATTAATATCCGTAGGCTTCGTGCTCATACTATATCCGAGCTCTAAAGACCCGATAACTTTGTGTGGAGATTACGTCTGAGCTAAAGGTCTCGCCGATAATCCGAGTAGAGGTTAAAGCTATAAGACTTCGTAATAAGAATTGCTTATAAATATATTCAATGCGAAAGGTTAAACAGGTATGTACTCCAAGTTTATATGTGAGCTTGATTTGCACTAAATCATAAGGTAGTTATGTGATGCATACGAGAGCAATCTATGAGACTATTCCTATGATTATGTGACATCGGATCAGTGTGAGAGGTTATGTGAAATCATACGATATATCTATGTCACATGAGCTCACTTTTATGTGAAAGTTTATCTGCCTATTGTATATGATGAGATGTGCATATTCGGTAAAGGGATGGTATGCCCGAAGGAAGAGTGAAATAAAAATACGAACAACTATGTTATAATTTGATTGTTATCTGTTGACACTGCTTAAAACTTACTAAGCATTGTAATGCTTACTCCGTTTACTCTGTTTCCTCTGTTTGATAGATCTCATTGTGAAGCTACAGGCTCGGGGATCATCAGCAACTAGTCACACTATCACTATCCATTGTTCGGTACTGCTACGTTTTGGATTATCTTATGGCATGTATAGAATAGACTAGTGGCGGAAGAATATTTTTGGTTAATGTATATAAGCCATGCGAAAATGGCATCTTTTGAATGTTTACTTAGAGAAGTTTAAATTTTATCCCTGGCTGTGCTTAGTACTTATTTAAATGAATGATCTTTATTTCAAGAAAAAGTTCAAAATTTTACTGTTTTGACATGAGTTACAAGTCCGGTAATGCCCCTTACCTATTCCGGCGACGGTTATGGGATAGGGGTGTTACAATTGATGCTACCCTACAGTAGATTTGTCAACACCTCTACATCTCATTGCCAGTCCCACCTCGCGAACCATCCAGCGATGAAGATGTTTAGAAATATTTATTTATTATTTTATGTTTTTAATTTTTATTGAAACTACTCTTTATTTTTATTAGATTTTAGAAATTTTAATTTTATTATAACTTTTGATTTTTCCTTATGAGTAATTATTCCTCCTAATATCCCCTAGAAAGTTCCTGATTTTATCATAGTTGTATAGAGCTTTCAAGCTCATCATCACATAGGAACTAAAACTCCATCGGGAAAGGTTTTCCACAACTGCCATGTCTTGCTCGACCACGACCATAGCTACCACTAGATATAATATTCTTTTGGCACAGGACTTATGGACTAATGAACCTCTACGACCGCTGGAGTATCCTTCTTCACTCTCGAATCAATTACTCTCCAAAACTCCAGTTCTAGGAATTCATCATACAGGAAGTTTCACTTCTCTCCCTATCTTAATTTTATATACTCTAATATCTATCTTTGTACATTTAGGGCAATGTACATCTTAAGTGTGTGGGGTATTTATTTCATTATCAGAAAAATCCCTGAATAATTGCCTTGTTCTCTTGAAAAGCTTTCATATCATATTTAGGATAAATTATAATTGATTTATGATTTTGATTGATATATCTTGAATTAAAACATAGGGATTTATGCATTGATGGTTTAAACTTTAAGACATTTGAGAATCAAGCATGATAAGTTGATTTTTAAGAATTTAAAATTATAGGTTGTTTTCCCAAGTCTAGGTATTACTTTGAATTGGAATTCAGGAGTTTAAACATGAAAAAGCCATAATTTTTGTGAGATTTTTAAGACTTTTGAGCATCTATTAATCCTTTCATGCTCACTTTTGTTATTGCTTTGAGTGTGTCAGTATTGAACTGTTATTCTAGAACTTGCTTGATTATGCATGTCGAGACCACACCATTTGATTTCATATGTCAAAATGATTAAGGCACTTAGGATTAACCCACTCATGCCATGAAAATCCTACCTCCACGATTAACCCCTAGTAAAACCCCTTGAGCCTAACAAGCCATTTCTTGTATTACCCTTAATATTAACCTTTAACCCATTATTGTTAAAATCCCCTAAATTAATCCCTATATTTGTCGAGATTTGAGTTGAATGGATTGCTTAGCTATGTTTTGTTCTTAATGGTTAGTTTATATTATTTAACTTGTTCTTAAAAAAAAATTATGTATACATATCTGTAATTTCATATTCTGAGAAAAAGATTTGTTGTACAAAATTGAAGATTAACTTTTTTTTTCTAGTTAGGCAATTTTTCAATTCAATCTCGATTCTAACCCTTTCTTTCAGCTTATGACCACACCCCCCTAACCAAGCCTCACTACAACCCTCTAAAGACCTTTTATTGATGTATCATCTTAAATTATAGTGGTGGAGATTTGATTTTCATGCAAGCCTATCGTAATGGCTTTTCATTATTGACTATTGAGCGCTTCATTTATTGGCCTTAAACACCTCGATTGATTTGAGTGAATCTTTAGTGAGGATGTGAAACTCTGAGATATTCTAAATCAAAGGTAATTACTTAGATGCGGAGAGGCATCGATGTTTGCATGACTAAATACTCAACTTGGAATGTTTGAAACTTTTATGTTCTTTTTAGTCGAATTCTCAATGTATGATTACCTATGGATTATTCTGAGATATTATCGATAGAAATTATATGTTGAGAAGAATTTATTTTGATTATGAGATGAGAATTTTGCTTGAGGACAAGCAAATGCTTAAGTGTGGGGTATTTGGTAAACCGTAAATTATACATATTTTTACCCCATGTTTAACGCATTTTATGGATGATTTCTTATTAGAATTGGTGAATTTGATGCTGCTAATGCTTTAATTTCATGTTCTATACTTAGGAGAGCATATGAGAGCGAAAGGAACGAGAAACGAACCAAAAACGGAGAAACTGGGCCCAAGTACGAAATCAACACGGCCTAGACCTCCTCACATGGGTAGACCACACAGTCATGTCAATCTAGTAGAATCGAAGCACGACTCACATGGGTATAGCACACACCCATGCCATTCTAACAGGCTCGAACACGGCCTAAAGTAATTGCACAAGGGTGTGTCACACGGGCGTGTCCCTGCCGAGCCCAAGTTGAGTGCAATTCGAAAAAGGCTACTTTTAAGGGCTCATAGGAATTCCATAGCCTATAAATACACCCTAGAGGAGGAAGAAAAAGGACGGAGAAGGGGGAGCAAGGAATTACTCCAAGAAAGCTGATTGATCCATCTCAGAAGTTGGATTCATCATCAAGACTGAAGATCTCTCCTCAATTTACCTTCAGGAGTTTTTGGTTTTCTTTATGTTTTGTATTCTTTATTTTTCTGAGATGTTTTCTTATTTAGTTATGAACTTAATCCCCTAAATACCTAAGGGGAATGAAACCTAAGACGAATCTTGTTATTATTTTCTGAATCGTATGATAAATATTTAACTTGTTCTTAATTATGTGTTCTTAATTCTTGTTTTGATATCCCAGGATACTGATTAAAGATAAGCTCTTATTCAGAGGAGGAATAGACCTTGTCTAAGAGTACATTTATCATAATTAAGTGAAGTTGATTGCGCGCCTAGAAATAGGGTGACAAGATTTTGCCGAATTAGGGTGAAACCTAATAAGGGGATCCATAGATTGAGTTAATGCAACCCTAGAGTGTTAATTAGAGTAAAGTCTCGGTTATTCAATTTAGGGATTAGACATTATTAGTCTTCAATAGGGATAATAACATAACTTAGGGATCTCTATGGAACAAGTTGAATGAATAAATCGTCCGATTTGGAGCCAGGATAACAAGTAAAGTCTAAGTGGATTTTTCTTTAGGTATTATCTTCATTCAATCGATTTTCCCAAAAGCAATTCCCCAATTCTTTTCTCTGTGCGTTCTTAGTTTAGATAATTAGTTAATTAAAACAAAACCCTATTATTCTTAGGCTAGATAATAAAAAGACAATCATTACTAGTACTTTTAGTTCCTTTGGGTTCAACAATCTGGTCTTGCTAAAACTATACTACTGTTCGATTGGTACACTTGCCTACATCGCGATAATAGTTAGTTCAAGAATGAGTAATTATAAATATTTAAAACCTATCACAAAACCTCGCGATAAGCGCCATTGCCCCTCCGTCCACCAGTTCTCCACAAACGATTTTCTGTTCTATTTTACTTTCTTTTTATGCTTACTCTCATAATAATCTTAATTTTTTAGCCTATTATATGCATTTTACTACTAATTGGTTATCATATGAATTGGTTCGTTTACTTTGTTTTATTTTTAAACCATGCTTAGCTACTTTCATCTAGTTCATTTTTAATTTAGTCATGCTATCACTTTATTATTTGCCATACAATTTCTATAGTTGAATTGGATTGCTATTGGTTGAATATTGGTAGTGTTAGTAGTTCAGTTTGCACTTGTTAGTTTAATACATGTTAATCCCTTTTAGAGTTTGTTAGGATTTTCTATCCTTTCAATTCATTAGTTTATAATACTAGTCTTCTTGCAGGTATACCATGTCAACTTCACGTAGCAAGACGACCGTCGTTTCTACTTCAAAAAAAAAAAATAGAAAGGACCCTGAGCCACATCGACAAGCGCATCAACTGAAGTGCACCACCCCTTTCTCCAGTTTCCCTTGGGGCCCCAAGAGGAATTTTTCAGATACTTTGGGCTCGACCCCTAGGTGCAGGCCGCTGCATTAATTGGGCCGCACTTGAACAAATCCAACTGGCTAATGCGGTCTGAGCCCTTCTAACGACTGACCAATGGGGGCTCTTTTTTAAGGATCATCGAGTCGACATACCTCGTGTGACAACCCGAATTAGGGCCTAATCGAAATAGTTGTTTCGTGACCACAAATCAGAGATAGAAATAATTGTTTTATAATTATTTTTAGGTTTATGATATGATTTCATGATTGTGTGAAAATTTCATGACGAAATTCTATGCATAAAGTGCTTAAGTTGAGATTAGGGACTAAATCGAATAATTGGCAAAAATTGCATTCTAGAAGTTTTTAGTATGAAATTGTTTTGGAATATTAATTAGGAGGTCTTAAATAGAAATTTGACCAATTTCTAAGTCTATGGACAAAAATTGGACATGGATGGAAATTTTTTGAAAGTTTAGTAGGAAGGGTATTTTGGTCATTTGTATATTAAATGAAATAAAATGGGAAAAATAACACAAAATGGTCATCTTCTCCATATGTTGCTGCCGAATTTTACCTCTCTCCATAGCTAGGGTTTCTTCAACTTTCAAGCTTCATAGTAAGTGAATTTAAGCCCCATTTTTAATGATTTTTATGTTTTTGGAATCCCGGTAGCTCGATTTAGCTTACGCTAGCAATAATTCAACCTAGGGTTCATATTTGGAAAAATAACCATAGGTGAAATTTGTGTATTTTGGTGTTTTATGATAGAATATGAGGTTTTGAATTATGTTAGACAGCTTGTACTACTCGGTTTTAAGTGAAAACGAGTAAAAGGGCTTAATCGGTAAAAATACCTAATAGTCATAAGTACATGTTATAGTGTGAATTTGATGTTTCCATAGAAGAGAAAAATGTTCAACATGTCATAAAACATAAGAATAAGGGCTGAAATTAAATTTTCGAGCCTAGGGGCAAAATCATAATTTTGTAAAAGTTAGGGGGCAAAAACGTAATTTTTCCATAATGTGATGTTTGGATTGAAATAAATAGTATGAGTGTTAAATGAGCTAAATTTGTTGTTATAGATCAAGAAAGACGTGGAATTGATCGTGATTGGGGAAAAGAAAAGCTTTCGGACTAAATCATAACATTTCTAAAGTTTGCACCGAGGTAAGTTCGTACATGAATAATTTATCGATTTTTTTATGTTATTTTATGTTGTTATCATATGAATTGGTGACTGTCCATAGAATGATTAAATGATGGAAACTTGCAAATTTAATTAGATTATGAATAAGTGTTAACGATGAAAAAGAAAAGATTTTTCGGTTGAACCTTCGGAACAGGAACAATACGAATGACCCATTGTGAATACACTGTGCAGATCAAAGTGCAGGCTACTACTAGTACCATACTGTTAAGTCGCATGTGTAGTACTAGGTGCAGGCTACTATGCGTACTCAATGACTTCGATCACATGTGTAGTACTAAGTGCAGGCTACTACGTGTATCAGATGATGAGGTCACATGTGTAGTACTAAGTGTAGGATACTACGTGTACTGGATTGTTGGTCGCATGTGTAGTACTAAGTGCACGCTACTATGCGTATCAGATAACTTCGGCTATAAGTGTGGAAGGGGGAAAATATGTGGAAACAATGGTATATTTTTTATTATTCCGTTGAGTTCAACGGGGAAAATCGATAAACTGGTAATATGTGAAAGTTATTATAAGGTGGATATGTGAAAATTTATGTTTATGAAAAGTTAGGAGCTATATGCTCAATAATTGAGTGAATTCTGGTATAATAAAAAGGACTAGGTGAAATTATGCAAGAGTGAATGTTAGAAATAAAACAGTGTTGGACAGCAGCAGTTACATGACTTTAAAAATTTACCAAAAATCATGGAAGTTGAATAAAAATGAAAATGATATATGAAAATAAAGCTTAATGAGTCTATGTTCACATAAAAGAAACAAAGAAAGCAAAAGGATTCTATATTGTGTGATATTTGAATTCTTGTGAAACAGGGTCTGAATGAATTTGAGATCCCTTGTTCTGACTTTAGAAATTCACCATAAATTGTAAAAAAAATATTAAGAGTCATACTTTACATGCATGGATTCTTATTGAGTATATTTTTATGGTAAACAAACGGAATGGTCGTTGGAATTCTGTACAGGGAGAAATTTGGTTCGTAGTGCACAGGGGTCACTTTAACTAATAAACTGTAGTAATTGACCTGACCAAAAATTATATAAAAAAAATTTTAAGTAGACATATGAGTCTAGTTTCATAGAAAATTTACAGAATTGGATTTCGAGTTTTGTAGCTTGAGATATGATTTTTTTTTAACCGGAACTCCAGAAAATAGCCTGTCCTGAATATGTGATTATATACTAGTATGATTGTTTTACCTTGATAAATTTAATATCAATTTCATACTTACTTACTAAGTTATATGCTTACCTTCTTTTCTTTTTCTTGTCTTATAGAATTACTAAGCCAGCTCGAGATTTGGAGATCGTCGGAGACCTATCAACACTATCAATACTTTTTGGTATTTTGTAAACACTATTTTGGAATTATGGCATGTATAGAGGGCTGAATCATTTTGTTATGTGTCATAATTAATTTGTTTCAAAATATTACTTTTCAAAATTTGATAATTTACTTATACTTATGTATATCTGTTAATGTTATCTATTTTTGTTCAAGCTAGAGGAATTAATTACGTAAGATCAGGTAAATGTGTAAATTCATGTTTTTATGATCTGTAATATTTCGTACCATGTTCCAGCTTAGAACATGGGTAAGGGGTGTTACACCTCGAGTTCACACTCGAACTCTGCTCGACATTCCATCTTCAAGTAGTTATTACAGAGTTCGATGATCTCGAAACGGTCCAGTTTCATCTCGGTGGTTTAGTCCGCCAGTTGAGTGTACCTGAGTTCGTCACCTTGGGGCTCTATACGGACGAGTTCAAGGACGACGATGATTTTGACACCCTCCATCACCACATCCACTTGTCTCCCTCCAATTGCTGGAGGGCCCTCGTTCCTACTTCAGCTACCTATGACCCCAGCCGCTTTAAGGCATCAGCCCTCGCCCCATCCCTGATGTACTTACACGCCATATTGGCCCAAACTCTGATAGGGCAGCGAGAGAGCACCGGCGTTATCAACACTCACGATGCCTACTTTTTATGGAGCATGGCGCATGGGCACATTTTCGACCTTGCCTATTTCATCGCCCTCGCCATTTGCCATCAGATAGAGCGGCATAAGAAGAGAGTCATTTCCATTGGCCCTAATGTGACTTGACTGGTACGGTACTTCGGTCTCCTCAACATAGCGGCGCAATCATCCTCCCTCACTCTCATCGGTCAGATGTCCCCACAGGGCATCTCGAGTATGCTACATATAAGGATGATTAAGAAACTACGTGGAACCTACCCTCCTTAGTACTGCCTCATCCAATCTGCCGAGGAGGAGGGCCCAGAGGACATTACTGATGATGTCCCTCCACAACACGAGGACCCACCATCTCAGGCACCGCTCATTCATCACCTAGTTCATGCGGCTGCTTCATACTCTGACATCTCTGAGTGTATTACTCGATTTGAGCAGCAGTGTTTTCAGCGCTTTGATCACATTGATGCTACTTTACATCAAATTTGTCAGCACCTTCACATCTCATCGCCACCACCACCTCGCGAACCATCCGGTGATGACAATGTTCAAAGATTTTTTATTTTCACTTTTATCTTTATTTATCTTCTTTATGTACTTTTTATTTTATCTTCCTTTAACACAATTTCATTTTTAGGTTTTATAATTTTTATTGAACAATTTATAGTTTTGGCTATTTCATTACGAGTTATTATGCTTCTCTATGTTTCCTAAAGAGTTTTTGATTTTATCACAGTTATAAAGAGCTCCAAAGCTCATCATCACTTAGGAACTCGAAACTCTACTGGAAAAGGTTCTCCACGACTGCCATGTCCTACAGACCACCACAGTAACCTCTTCGCTGGACACTGTGGTTGTAGAACCCAACTTCTACCACCACCGGAGTATCCTCCTCCAATCTTATCATTGCCTTGGCCGATTATTCTCCATACCTCCAATTCAAGGATTCCATTCAACATTCAGGAAGTTTCACTTCTCTCCCTCTCTCTTCTGATATTATCTTTGTATCACTATTATATATCTTTGTACATTGAGGACAATGTACATCTTAACTGTGGGGGGATATTTATATCATTATCAGAAAAATCTCTGAATTTTGTCTTGTTCTCAAATCATCTTCTCATATCATTATTAATGAATTTTGATTAATTTATGATTTTTATTGATATGTCTTGAATTAAATTATAGGCATTTATGCATTGACTGTTTAAACTTTAAAGGAATTAGAGAATCAAGCATGAAAAGTAGATTCTTAAAAATTAAAAATTTTTAGGATGTTTCCCCAAGTTTAGCTATTATCTTGAGTTGAAATTCACAAGCTAAACATCAAAAAGCCATAATTTTTGCGAGACCTTGCTCCCTTAGAGCATTTATTATTTCTTTCATGCTCGCTTTTATTGTTGCTTTGAGTGCATCAATATCGAATTGTTAGTCTAGAACTTGCTTGATTATGCATGTCAAGACCACACCATTGATTTTATATGTCGAGATGATAAAGGCACTTAGATTTAACCCACTTACTCTATAAAAGCCTACCTTCATAATTAACCCTTAGTGAACCCCTTTGAGCCTAACAAGCCATTCATTAATTTACCCTCAATATTAACCCATAACACATCATTGTTGAAATCCCCTAATTTGATCCCTATTTTTGTCGAGATTTGATTTGAATTAATTGCTTAGCTATGTTTTATTTTTCATTGTAATAATTAGCAAAGTTCTATGTTATTTGACTTGTTAAAAAAAACAACATGCATTCATATTAGTAGTAATTCTTTGTTTTTGAGCTTAAGTTTTTAAATTCCATATTCTGAGAAGAAGCTCACTTTTATTCAATTGATGATTAGTTATTTTTCTAGTTAGGTAATTTTTCAATTCAATCTCGATTCTAACCTTCTTTTAAGCTTGTAACCACACCCCCTAACCAAAGCCACATTACAACCCTCTAAAAAACCTTTTGATTGATGTACTATCTCAATATATAGTGGTGGAGATTTGGTTTTCACGCAAGCCTATGGTAATAACTTTTCATATTGACTGTTGAGTGCTAAATTTCTTGTCCTTAAACACCTCGAGTGATTTGAGTGAATCTTTAGTGAGGATGTGAAACTCTATGATGTTTTGAATCAAAGGTGATTACTTAGATGAGGGGAGACACCTATGTTTTCGTAATAAAATGCTCAACTTCGAATGCTTGAAACTTTGATGTTCTCCGAGTTGAATTTCAATGTGTGAGTACTTATGGATTATTTTGAGAGACTATTGATGAGAATTATAAGTTGAGAAGAATTTATTTTGATTGTGAGTTGAGGATTTTGCTTGAGGACAAGCAAACGCTTAAGTGTGGGGGTATTTGATAAACCATAATTTATACATATTTTTACCTCATGCTTAGCATATTTTTTGGATGAATTATCCTTAGATTTGGTGAATTTGATGCTCCTAATCCTTTAATTTCATGTTTTATACTTAGGTGAGCATAGGAGAGTAAAAAGAGAGAGAAACGGGCCGAAAATGGAGAAAATGGATCAACGTGGGAAATCAACACGGCCTAGGCTTCCTCACACGGGTGAGCCACACGACCGTGTCCACTTGGTAGAATCGAAGCACGACTTACACGGGTAGACCACACGCCCGTGCCTATGTAACAGCCTTGAACAAAGATTGAAGAAATCACACACGGACGTGTCACACGGGTGTGTCCCTCTTGAGCCCAAGTTTAGTTCTATTCGAAAAAAGGCCACTCTTGAGGGCTTTTAGGCATTCTAAAGCCTATTTAAACACCTGAGGAGGCACTTAGAAGGTACACATGGAGTTGGAGGTAGGGAATTACTCGAAAAAAGCCTATTGATCCATCTCAGAAGCCGGATTCACCTTCAAGACTGAAGATCTCCCTTCAATTCCCTTCAAGAGTTCTTGGGTTTTCTTTATGTTTTGTTATCATTATTCTTTTAAGATGTTTTATTTCGTAAATATGAACTAAACCCCCTAAATACCGAAGGGGAATGAAACCTAAGACGGGTCTTGTTATTATTATCTGAATTGTATGAGAAATATTTGACTTGTTTTTAATTATGAATTCTTAATTCTTGCTTTAATATTCTAGGATATTGATTCAAGTATTGATGTGCTTATTCAGAGGAGCAAAAGTCCCTATCTAAGAGTAGATCTAACATAATTAAGCGGATTTGATTGTACGCCTAGAGATAGGGTGACAAGATTTTGTAGGATTAGGGTGAAACCTAATAAGGGAATCCATAGATCGAGTTAATGTAGCACTAGGGAGTTAATAAGAAAGAGATTCCAACTAATCAACCTAGGGTTAGATGTTGTTAGTCTCGAGAGAGATAATAATATAAATTAGGGATTTCGACAGATCAAGTCAACTGAATAAGTCATCTGATTTAGAGTCAATAACAAGTGAAGTCTAGCTGGATTTTTCCCTTAGGTATTGTCTAAATCATTCAATTTTCCCCAAAGTTATTTCCCCAATTCACTTCTTGTGCATTCTTAGTTTAGTAATTAGTTTAGATAAAACAAACTCCTTTACTTTTAGGCTAGATAATAAAGAGAAAATTAATACTAGTACTTTTAGTTCCTTTGGGTTCGACATCCCGCTCTTGCCATAAGTTATACTACTGTTCGATAACGTACGCTTGCCTTTGTCGTGATAATAATTAGTTTTCTAGAACGGATATTCATAAATTATAAAACTTATTGCA
Organism: Gossypium hirsutum; assembly: GCF_007990345.1. NCBI lineage: Eukaryota > Viridiplantae > Streptophyta > Magnoliopsida > Malvales > Malvaceae > Gossypium > Gossypium hirsutum. Next base: position 71,910,757 of record NC_053428.1, read on the forward strand.
CGTATTGCATTACACAATTAGCAGCACCAACCCGAATAAGGATTACCTGCACAGATAAGCAGAAGAGTGAGTTTATGAAAACTCAGTTTGTAATCCCTATTTATCAAACTGAAAATCATGCAGTGTAAACCAGCCTGGGCCTAAGCCCTTATCATTGGCAATATCAGCGAGGGCCTTAGCCCATTAATAGTATTAGTATGAGCCTTATCCCAATTCTAGTATAGTATAAGAGATGCATACAGAGAACCTACCCATCCATCCTCTACACTCCACTTAGTACAGCCCTACACTCCATGTGGAGATAAAATCGACCCACCCAACCCTACACTCCAAAATATAGCACCAGTTGCGGCATTAATAGTATTTGCAGCAGAACTGCCAGTAATAGGCTTATAGCCTTTCTGTACACTTCCTCCAATATCATATATCCCACCCCATGCAATGCAACATAATATAAATGTACATTCAATAAAAATGGCATGCTCAAACATTCATACATCACATAGGGGTATATTCGTCATTTACGTCAAAGGGGTATGACAGTCATATCATATATTAGGGTCTAGGTATACTTACCAACCCAACAGTAGGTCCACGATCGCCTCGGGCGACCCATGCAACCCTAACAGTTAAACAGTGAAAATGGGCCCAAGCCCACAATACGGCCCGTGTGGATCCACATGCTCGTGTGGCCAATAAGCCCAAATAATGGCCTTGGCCGTGCAAACTTCACAGCTAACCTAATAATCTCCATACACTCGTGCGGTTTGCCCATGTAGGTCCCACGAGCCCGTGGGCCCACACGACTCATCTCGGCCCAACTTGGCCCAAAACAGATTAAACCCCTGATATCGCTCATGGTGGCCGCTTCTGTCAAACGCACGCGTTTATACATTCGATTGACCATACGAGTGAGCGCACGCTAGTGTAGGTCTATGAGCATGCCTTTCGGCTTTTGCCGATTAAAAAACTCTGTAGTGTGATTACACACATGGTTGCGAAAATGAGATTATTGGCCCACAAGTCCAAAACTTAACACAATCAGAACTTCGATAAGACACTTATCAACAAATTGCAAGAGACCCTAGCCAACACTTGCTCACAAATTTACCTATCGCCCACCCTCTTTGATCACCCCAGAACTGTTGCAAGTAGCCATTTCCAATCCTTAGAGACTACCTGCAACCCAAATAAAACTTGTAAACTACTACCATACACACAATCCACTAACCAAGCGTATAGTGTCTTACCAAACACAAAAACCAAGAGTGAAGAATAGTAGTATTCGGCCAACACCTAAAGCATCTCTTAAATCTCAGGCACGAAATGAAACAATCTCGCTTCCTACCAGAAAACGTCAGAGAAGAGAGGTGTTAAACAAACATTATTTTGGCAAGAGAAAGAAGGCTAGCAACCGAACCCTCAAACCAAAATGGAATAATCGGCAACAATTGAGAAAGTAGAGAAATAAAGTCATGGGAAGAGTGCAAGAGCCTTTCGCTTGAATCCGATTGTTCAAAGAACAACTTCAACAGCCGAAACACAAAAGGGGTAGAGAAGTACAGTAATCAGTCGAAGTATTATGATGAAAGGATGTCACGAACAGAGGAGAAAAGGAAGGGTATACAGCATGAACAAAGAACCAAAGATGAAACGAGAAATGGTTGGAGAGGGAAAACAGAGAAGAGAAGAGAAAAGAAAGTATTCGGTCACACAGAAACAGATTAAGGGAAAAAAGAATGGAGTAGTTCGGCCAAGGTTTGGAAAACAAAAAAGGGGAGAAAATCGGCAATGGGTAAGGTCCCAAAACTGAAAACCCAAAAGCATTAAAGCAAACGAAAAAACATGGAAAGAACCCCTAAACACAAATCGATTTTCTCTAAGAAAACAACCACCAAATGCAAGGACTCCCCAAACCAAAACTCAAAGGGTACCTAGAGTCCCCATTCGGCACAACATTCTCTCACTTCTTAACTCCCCAAAATCACCTCCCAAAAATCCTCCACAAACCTCTCAACTGATCCCCTTCTATCCATATCCCCAAATTCTCTCCTAGAATTTCGGCTACACACTCCCACTTCCCTCAAACACCAACTGCCCAAGCTTCAAAGTCCCAGTAAAATACAACTATCCACACAGAAACAAGCCAAAATAAAACACTTTGAGCAAGGCAGATCTCAAACCCAAGACCTACTAGCAATAGCAACACGCCCTCATCCCTTGGACCAACCGCTTTTTCATGACATGATTTCCTTGCAATTAATTAAGAACCCCAACCTCTAGCAGTAAAGGTTTCATTCAGTAGAAATCAAAAACTTTTGCTAAAGCCTAGGTTTGAACCCAGGTCTTCTCACATTACTTGGGACCCTTAACCATCACAGCAAGTAAGCCAACATGCAACATAACACATAATTAAACTACTAAAGATTTGGGGCGTTACAACTCTACCCCGGTAAAAGAAAATTTCAACCTCAAAATTTACTTGATCAAAATAGATAAGGGTATTGTTGCAGCATTCCCAGCTCAGGTTCCCACATGGCTTCTTCCAAACTGTGATTATGCCATAGTACCTTAACTAGTGGAACAGACTTCTTCCTCAGAACTTTCAGATCATGGTCCAAAATCTGAACTAGCTTAGATCGGACCTAACCTCAACTTCTTCAGTCGAGATGATGTACGCAAGATCAGAGCGATATCGCCTCAAAATAGAGACACATCATGAATCTGGTCCAACTCTGGAGGTAACTCAAGCTGATAGGAAAATGGCCCTACATGTTTTAGTATACGGTAAGGCGCAATGAACCTAGGGCTTAATTTTCCCTTACCAAACCTCAGTATTTTCTTCCATGGCGAGACCTTAAGAAACACTAAGTCCCCCACAGAATACTCAATCTCCTTACGCTTCAGATCTATATATGACTTCTGCCTATCGGATGCTATTTTCAGTTGATCCCCAATCAATCTCACTTTATCCTCGGGATTAGAAATCAACTCAGGGCCCAGAACATGTCGCTCACCCAACTGAGTCCAACAAGATGGAGTACGATCCTACAACCATATAATACCTCGTAAGGTGCCATCTATATGCTAGACTGGTAGCTATTATTGTATGCAAACTCTGCCAATGACAAATAATCCTCCCAACTGCCCCGGAAGTCAATCACACAACTCCTTAACATGTCCTCCAATATCTAAATCACCCTCTCTGACTGCCCATTTGTCTGAGGATGGAACGTAGTACTAAAGTCCAACCTTGTACCCAATGCTTCATGTAACTTCTTCCAGAATCGAGACGTGAAGCGAGGGTCCCTATCAGATATTATAGAAACTAGTACCCCATGCAATCACACTATCTCAGATACATACAGCTTAGCCAATTTCTGTAGCGAATAATCAGTACGAACAGGTATGAAGTGGGCAAACTTGGTCAATCAGTCCACGAATGACCCATACCGAATCTTTCTTAGAAGGCGTTAGGGGTAGCCCACTAACAAAGTCCTAGTTACTCTCTCCCACTTCCAAAGTAGAATCTTAACTGGCTGAAGCAACCCTGAAGGAAACTGTTGCTCAGCCTTAACCTGCTGACAAGTAAGGCATTTACCTACGAAGTCGGTAACTTCATGGCGTTAGGGGTAGCCCACTAACAAAGTCCTAGTTACTCTCTCCCACTTCCAAAGTAGAATCTTAACTGGCTGAAGCAACCCTGAAGGAAACTGTTGCTCAGCCTTAACCTGCTGACAAGTAAGGCATTTACCTACGAAGTCGGTAACTTCATGCTTAAGACCTGGCCACCAATATAACTCCCGAAGATCTCAGTATATCTTATTCCTGCCAGGATGCATAGCGTAAGGGCTACTATGTGCTTCTTGCATTATAGACTGCCTCAAATCAGTATTTTTTGGTACACAGACTCTCCCACCGAAACAAAGTACCCCTTCGCTATTCAATCTAAAATCTGAAGTTTCCCCACTCTCTATCTTTCAAAACCGAGTACCCGACGACTCATCCTTCAACTGTTTACCCTTAATCTACTCAATCCACCTCGGTTTAACTTGGAGTTCTACCAACAAGCTACCATCATCAAACAAACTAAGACGAGCAAACATCGCCCTCAGATCAGTCATAGCCCTACGGCTTAGTGCATCGGCCACCACCTTAGCTTTACCAAGATGATATTCAATAGAATAGTCATAATCCTTAAGTAGCTTAATCCACCTACGCTACCTAAGGTTTAGTTTCTTCTGAGTGAGGAGATATTTGAGGCTTTTGGGATCAGAATAGTCAAATCTTCAGTGCAAATACCACCGTAGCCAATTCCAAGTCATGTGTCGGATAGTTCGTTTTATGCGTCTTAAGCTGATGAGACGCATAAGCCACTACCTTACCCCATTGCATCAACACATATCCTAAACCAACATGTGATGCATCGCTATAGACAATGAATTTCTAGCTATATTAAGATAGGGGCCTTACTTAGAACTTTCTTAAGTTTCTCAAAACTTTCCTGCTACTTATCAGTCTAGTTAAACGGTACTCCTTTACACAACAGCTTAGTCAGAAGTGCAGCAATCAACGAAATCCCATCAACAAACCGTCTATAATACCTACCAAACCCAAAAAACTTCGAATCTCAGATACCGACCTAAGCTGCTTCTAATCCAGAACAACTTTAATTTTTTGAGGATAAACCCTGTTTCCCTCAGCAGATACCACATAACCCAGAAAAGTTACTTCCCGTAGCCAGAATTCACACTTGCTGAACTTAGCGTATAATTGTTTCTCCCTCAAAATCTGCAGAACAACTCAGAGGTGTGCATCATGCTCATCCTCAGTCTCGAATACACTAGAATATCATCAATAAACACTACTACGAACCGATACAGATAGGGTTAGAACACTCAGTTCATCAAATCTACAAAAGTCGCTGGTGCATTCGTCCAAACGACATCACTAGAAACTCATAATGACCATAGTGAGTCCTAAATGTTGTCTCGTAAACATCAGCCTTTTTGACCCTCAGTTGATGATACCCCGATCGGAGATCAATCTTAGAGAAAACTGAAGCTCCTCAGAACTAATCAAATAGATCCTCTATCCTCAGTAAGGGGTACTTATTCTTGATAGTCAATCTGTTCAGTTGCCGATATGTGACAGCCCTAAATTGACCCTAGTCGGAGAGTGGTTTCGGGACCACGAAACCGAGTCTTATAAATAATTAAAGATTATATTCTGTGTTTTTGATGTGCTTAAATGCTTGTGTGATAGTTCCATACTTTAATTTGGTCAGTGTATGTGAAATTTATTAGTAGGGACTTATGTGAGACAATTTAGAAATATGCTAGGCAAGTGTTCAAGTGACCTATTAATATATGTGGGAAAGTGATTGTCCTTGCATGTCAAATTAGCCAAATTAAAGCATAGTGGCCGGCCATGCTATGGGTGGAAACATGTCACAAACATGTTAGGTTAGTGATGTATGTTAGGAAAAATAAAATAATGAGCATGGTAATTAAATAATGAAAGGGAGGAGTGATGAAAAAAAAAATGGTCTCATCCATGCCCCCCCCTTTGCCGTGAATGGAAGAAAGAAAACAAAGAAAAAAAATGTGTGTTCATCCTTGAACATCTTTGACCGAAATTCAAAAGGAAAGAAAGGAGGAAATGTTGAAGAGGTTCGGCCATGCATGTAACTAGGCTAAGGTATGTTTGAGGTTGCTCCATGAGATTCATGTATATTTTAGTAGTTAGTTTGAGTTCTAACTAGCCCATGGTTCAAATCTTTACTAAGTCATGGAGATGATATTTGGCTAAGGTGGATTTGTGTTGATATCATTTGCATGCTAAAAGTGAAGCTTTGTAATGGTGCATGTGATGGTGGATTGATGATTCTTGAATCTTCTTTTTAGCATTTTTGAGTGAGACATTAAGTTCTTTGTTTAACCATGACCAAAAATTGAAATGGTATGGTGTTGTGATGCATTCGGCCATGGTAGGAAGTAGAAGGGAAAATATGGTTGTTGTTAGATGAAGTAGAGTCTAACGAATGAGCACATATGTGCATTAGTTGCTAGATGGAGAAGAATCGGCTAGCAAGTTGTGTGCTAAGGCCGAATATAATTTTTGTATATTAATGAGTAATGCATGTGTTGAATTGATGGAAAGGGAGAGGATGCTTTACTAGTGTATATATGTGTATGGGCCAAGTTTTGAACTTGAAACAAAATGGTGTTTAGTCAATACAAGTGACCATACTTGTAGAATGTATTGAGTGTTGCAATCGACCTCAACATAGACATGTATGTTCGGCCACATGAATGAGTACATAAGTTGATGTGTATGTTCAGCCATAGGTAAGCATATTGATGGCTTTATCTTGACTTAGAAAATTCGGCTAAGGGGAATATTAGCTAATATGTTGAATTCGATTCGTGATTTCGTACATATGTGACTCTAATGTCTAATGTATATATGGACTAAGTACCTTGAGGTTCTCTTTTGATGTTCAAATGAATTGTGTTAAATTGCTTAATGTGATTAAAAATGCGCATGACCATTGTGTATTTGAGCTAAAGGGTGGCCATATGACCTATTAAACTCCTTGTCATATTCGGCCATAAGCTAGCATAATGAGACTTTAATAAGTTAAATTTGTTTGAATTAGCTCAAGAGCTTAGAGGACCACTGTTGGATAAGGGGAAGGAAAAAGTTATCGAATAGCCGCTGAAATCATTCGACCACATCCGAGGTAAGTTTTCGAGTAATGGAACTTAGATTATGATTTGATTAGATCATGTTTTAAGCAAAGTCAAAATCATGCTCTTTGTATGTGGCTATTGAGCTAAAATTTCAAGTGTGATAAGTGTCTTGTGTTTGAGCTTTGGTAATGAAAATGAAATACGGATGTGTCATGATCTATTGATAAATGTACATGGTTATTCGAATGATGTCCGGGCTAAGTCCCGAAGGCTTTGTGCTTAGTGACTATATCCGGACTAAGATCCGAAGGCATTTGTGCGAGTTACTAATTCCGGGCTAGGCCCGAAGGCATTGGTGCGAGTCACTAAATCCGGGTTAAGGCCCGAAGGCATTTGTGAGAGTTACTATAACCGGGCTATGTCCCGAAGGCATTTGAATGAGTAGCTATATCCGGTTAAATTCCGAAGGTACGTGATTCGGGAACGAGCGATCTTGCTGTAAAAATTTCAGTTAATACGCTTGAAAAATCCAACAATGAGGTATGTTTCGTATGTGAATTGGAATAGTTGATTCCCTTCGAATAATATTCGCTCAGTCGAGTAATGAGCTTCCGGTATTTGGCTAAGATGATCCCTTATGTATGAATATAGGGGTTGGAATGTGAAGTAGGAATGATTTGAGAAAATATATATATGGAATTACCCGTTTAGTTATATGAATGCTATACTTCTGATGTGCTTAAAATCTTTGCTCAAAACTTACTAAGCATTTAATGCTTACTCTGTTTCTTTGATTCTCTGTTTTATAGATTTTGGTTCTTCAGCTATCGGACTCGGGATTTTGAAGTCGAAGTCGCCCACACTATCAAAGCTCCTTTTGGTATACTTTTGGTTGAACTTTGAAATGGCATGTATAGGACTACCCTTTTGTTGTTGGTCATGAACCCTTCGGTTTTGTGTAAATTTGGATAGCCATGCGAAAATGGCTTAATTATACTTTGATCATAGCATTATAATCATTTTGTATGTTGTCCATTGAGAGGTATGGAAATGTTGGTAACGGTTAGCCATGGGAATGGTTATTCATGATCACTTTTGGTATATGTATGTCAAACTCTAGTTGATCCATGGAGGATCATGAAATAGGTAAAGTTTACCTTAAAAATAGATGCTGGCAGCAGGAGTGATGTGGATGTGAAAAATCACTAAAAATAGTAGGAATGGAATTAAATAGTGAATAAATTATTTAATCGAACCTTGATGAATATATTTTTATAGGAAAGTAACGAAACATTCATATGAACAGTATATTATGAGATGTTAAAGTTTTCGTGAGACAGGGCCAGAACGGTTTCTGGATCCCCTGATCTGATTTTGGAAATTCATTATAAATTAACCAGAGACATTTAGAAGTCATGCTATATATGTATAGATTCTTTTTTGAGTCTAGCTTCTATAGAAATAAACGGCATCAGTATTGAAACCCTGTACAGGGAGATATCCAAATCGAAATGCATGAAGGTCAGTGTAGTCGCACCCTGTAATAGGGGAGACATTAACTAATAAACTGTACTAATTGACCCGACCAAAAATTCTAGAAAAAAATCTATAGATGGACATATGAGTCTAGTCTCAGAAAAAAATTACGAAACTGATTTTCGAGTTTTGGAACTCAAGATATGATTTTTAAGGTGACAGTGACGCAGTTAGCCAACTGCCTGGAAATTTTTAAAATGGACTGTGAAAGTAAATGAATTAAGTCGGTTAGCACCTCGTGTTCGACTCCGGCAACGGTCTCGGGTATGGGGTGTTACACAATAGTCAATGGACATATGCATAGTTCCATCCTTCTTTTTTACAAACAAAATCGATGCTCTCTACGGAGACAAACTAGGTCGAATGAACCCTTGATCCAATAACTCTTGAATCTGAGCCTTGAGCTTCATAAGCTCTTTCGGTGCCATTCTATAAGGGGCGATAGACACAGGAGCTGTACCAGGCAAGAGTTCTGTCCTAAACTCAACTTCACAACTAGGAGGTAACCCCAGTAGCTCATCGGGAAAGACATCTGAAAAATCCTTAACTATTTTGATATCTCTAATAGTCGAAACCTCAGAACCAGAAGCACTGACGTAGGCTAGATACCCCTCGCAACCCTTACGAACCAACTTCTTAGCTCTAACTGTAGAAATCACATTTGAGAGATAGTTCCGACGTTCCTCAATCACAACTACCACGTCACCCTTTGTAGTTTTCAGTACTACCCGCTTAGTGGCACAATCCAAATTCGCCTGATGCTTAACTAGCCAATCTATACCTAGTATCAAGTCAAATTCTCCAAAAGGGAGTTCCATTAAATCTGCCAAAAAGATCCCTCCTTGCACCTCCAAAGGTACCTCCTTAAATAGTTTATTCACTCTCACAGACTACCCTAATGGACTTAACACAGTAACCTCACTCGTAGTGTTTTCAAACATCACACCCAAACTCTCAGACACAGTGTATGCTATATAAGAGTGCGTAGATTCAACATCAACCAATACAGTGTAAGGTATATGATGAATAAAGAATGTACCCGTAATAACGTCTGGGGCGTCTCCGTCCTCTCAGAGACGTGCAGCATAAACTAGCGCTGGTTGCCTTGCCTCAGTATGACCAACACCTTTACCTGGTGCTCCACGACCACGGCCCATACCATTCCCACCTCTGGACTGACCACGGCCCTTCGGTGGCTGCTGAAAACCCCTATACGGCTGAACAATACCCATACCAGTAGCTTGCATCTGATCAGGCCTACGTGGACAATTTCTGATACGATGCTCTATAGATTCGCACCTCAAACACGCCCCTAATCTCTTCCAGCACTCGCCCTAATGGCGTTTCCCACAATCAGCACAAGACTACGGTCCAATAATAGTAGCAGGGGCCCCAACTCTAGCTGGCCCATCAAATCTAACCTTCTTCTTAGGCCCCACAGCTGAACCTGAGGGCTCCCAAACCCTCTTGTTCCTTCCCTTATCGTTCTCACGATTCTGGCGCTCAGCACGCTTCACATCCTCGGCGATATTCGCTTTCTCTACTAACACAGAAAAATTTGTCTCCCTCTATGGAGCTATCAGAACCCGCAAATTATCTCTAAGGCCATCCTCAAAATGAACACAGTGCTCACATTCAGTTTTCACTATTCCACGTGCGTAGCGACTAAGTCGCAGAAACTCAGACTCATATTCAGCTATCGAATTATCCCCTTGGGTCAAATTCAGGAACTCCCTCTTCTTGAATACCACATAACTAGTGCCCATATATTCCCCTGGAACGCATTCTTGAAAAACTCCCAAGTCAACCGATCGGGCTGGGTACCCTCTTTCACTATAAGCCACCACTGATAGGCTTCATCTCGCAGCAATGATACTGCACCGTTTTATTTTTGCTCGAAGGTGCAGTCAAGGTCGTCCATGATCCTCTCTATGGCCTCAATCAAATATCCAGCCACATTAAGGGCAACTCCGGCAACACCCTTAAAGATCTCAGCCCCATTAGACCTAAGACGTTCCGTTACCGACCCACGGCCCAGAGTACCAGTATTGGGCCCAGCGACCCTTTTCAGAATTTGTAGCATAGCTTGGGATAGTGCGTCGTCCCTAGCTACCCGATTGTGTGACCCCATCTCAATCACAGGTGAAGCCGGTACCTTTCTTGCCTCAATGTTAGGCATATGGCCCGATGTCGAAGACCCAGCCCGAGCACCTTCACGGCCTCCGCCGTGGCCTCTTGTACCCCTTCCACAAGTACCTCTGGTGCTCATTATCGACTTGCGTATTATCTGTATTAATAATTTTATCCATTAGTTTTACAATTCTAGTGTTTATTAACGGATATTTTATGAAAAATAGTATCATAAATTTAGAGTTTTTATTTTCGCAGTTCGCAGTCGTACTACAGTTTTAGGTTACCCTAACAAAAGTCTCAGTATAGTCTGCTATCTACAGTATTCTCAGTATTTTAATTAAACCAAACAGTAGTTTTCGAGAACTTACAGGATCAGCGTCGGAGACTCGGTAGACCACACATTTAGAACAACACTTCAAAATATTTTTTCCACTATTTGAAACTATTCTCATAAAATTCATGTTTTTTTAGAAAAAATCCAAATCCACAGTCGATTTTTACAACCTGGCTCTGATACCACTAAATGTAACACCCCAAACCCTCCTTAGACATTATGACTGAATCTGCGGTGTCACACTGGATTATGTTTTGAAAAGCGTAGTTAACATATATTGTTTGTTGTTAGAACATAGGTCAGTTTAGCAAAACATGTGCCATATTAAATTGTTAATACATTTGAAAAACATTGTTCGTTGCAAAAGCTTTTAAAATGAGTTGCGTAATGTGGTAGTTGAAAATCATTTATCTTTTGAAACCCAAGTCCTACTGCTAACAGATATAAACCAATTTAAATAAATCCTAAAATAAAAATAAAAATAAAACTTAAAGCGACCTTATTACATAAAATTTACCCATAAAAACTACTTTTACTAAAAAGTCAAATACGAAAACATAAACAGTGGTGTGGCCATCTCTGAACCCTTCGCAGCACCAACCCGACTAGGTATTACTTGCGCAGATAAGCAGAACAGTGAGTTTATGAAAACTCAGTGTGTAATCCCTATTTATCAAATAGAAAATCATGCAGTGTAAAACAGTCTGGGCCTAAGCCCTTATCAGTGGCAATATCAGTGTGGGCCTTAGCCCATTACGGTAATAGTATCAATGTGGGCCTTAGCCCAACTTTAGTACAGTATCAGAGATACATACAGAGATCCTATCTATCCATCCCTTACACTCTACTCCGTCCAGCCCTACTGTAACACCCCGAACCCGAGACCGTCGCCGGAGTCGAACACGAGGTGTTAACAGACTTCAAACCACTTATTAAAAATTTCCCAGACAAGCTGCCAATCTGCGTACTAGTCGCTTTAAAAATCATATCTTGAGTTCTGAAACTCGAAATCCAGTTTCGTAAATTTTCCCTGGAACTAGACTCATATACCTATATGGTAGAATTTTTGTAGAATTTTTGGTTGGGCAAATTGGTACAGTTTATTGGTTAAAGTCGTCCCTGTTCCTGGGTTCGACTACTCTGACCCTTGTGCATTACGACTTAGATATCTCCCTTTACAGAGCTCCAATACTTATGCCATTGGTTTTTAATGAAACTAGACTCAAAAGGGAATCTATACATATATAGCATAACTTCTAATTGTCTCTGATTAATTTAGGGTGAATTTATAAAGTCGAGACAGGGGATCCAGAAATCACTCTGGCCCTGTTTCACAAGAGTTTAATTATCTCCTAACATACAGCTCATTTCGTTGTTTTGTTTCTTCTATATGAAAATAGACTCATCAAGCTTCGATTACATAATTTATTCATTAATTAATTCCATTCCTACTATTTTTAGTGATTTTTCAATCTCACGTCACTGCTGCTGCCAGCATCTGTTACTAAAGCAACTATGCCTATTTCGTGATTTCTCCTTGATCTAACTAGTAATTCATCATACATATCACAAATTATGATCATGACTAGCCATGCCAAAGGCTAATCATTGTCAAACATCTCCCTACTACACTATTGCCATATCATGAATTTTAACACCAAAAATAATCAACCATGACATATGGCATAAAAATCGAATTACCAAGACTTGCGACCTAACATTATAGAACCAAATCCAACCGAACATTTATGCCATTTTCGCATGGCTAAAAGTTTACATACCAAATTTCAACAAAACATATTAGCCTATACATGCCGAAATGTTCTCCTAAACCGACTAAGAAGAAAGTACCAAAACTTGCTAGCTGGTGTGATGACTTCGATGACGGCCTGATCACGCAAAAAAGACGAGTCCAAGAAACCTAAAATAGGTGACAAGGAAACACCGAGTGAGTATATAACTCAGTAAGTCATAAGCAATGCACTACCATCCATTAATAACATTTCACAAGAGGAAAACAAAATGAAACGAGGCTAGTTACTCCATCCATACCGAACTATGCCATAGTTCCTTAGACCTATCGGTTCAATCTCATACCAAGTCATGCATTCACATTCCATATACTAATCAATAGGATATTTGAGGCATTTTCATACATCATTTTATTTTCGTTACAATCATACAACTAAACGACCTTTCACCTATTCCACGATAAATCTTATGTACGTGACTTCAATTATAATTGTCACATAGGTTCAAACTTACCAAGCTCAACTCCAAATATAAACATAGCGCCTATTAGCCATGAACTCAAGGTACTTACCCGATCCGCTGTCCGTGATCAACTCAATAATGTCGCACACTTAGTGTCCATAGTGATTCAAAAATATATATTAAGTCCGCACACTCAGTGCTATATAATCAACTCGCACACTTAGTGCTATATAATCAAACTCGCACACTTAGTGCTGTACAATTTAAACCCGCACACTTAGTGCCGAAATCAACAACTCAATACATCTCACCTCTTTTCTTTTCATTCAACACTTTCATCACCACATGCATACATGTATATAAATTTATCATTCCATTCGGCATAATTACATAGACATTATGTCTATTTAGATCAATACAAAATATATGCTTGGTGACTTACCTTATGTTGGGGAAAACGATTCCAACTCGGCTACTCGATGTTCTTTCCTTTGCCCTTGCTTGCCTCTCCACCTTTAACTTCTTGAGCTAAATTGATAAATTAACTAGTTTAACCGTCTTGCTAAATATTTATATCAAAATATTAATGATTTTATAGCATAGGAGACACATGGCCAATTCTTATCTTTCTACCCCATGCTTTTGAACTATTTGGTTAACAACCATATACTATCACCCTATTGTCGAAATCCAATCAAGGATAGTATCACAATTGTGTACACCCATATAGCCGAATGTGCAAGATTAAATTCAACATCACCTATATACTTAATTAGATGGCCGAATATACCAAATTAAACTCAACATTAAATGTCACAAGAACCCTAATCTAATTTGCAAATTGCTTGGCCAAAGACTCACAAGTGCCTTATCTATAACCTATTCGGCCTTACTACTTAAACTTAGCCTTTCATACACTTATATCTAATGTCATAGAGATGCCAAATCCTTAAGTGTTCCAACATCTAACTTACTCAATTCAACACATCAAACAACATTTATACCGATTTTGCTAACACACAAGCCTTTGGCCGAATGTCATTAACCTCTAGTCACCTAAATTTTTATTCTTTAAAACTCATCCAACACTACATTCGGCACCTCCAACCTATAATTTAGATATTCTCAAGTTCATTCACAAGTACATTTATATGACACATATAGCATTAACATTTTTCAACATGACCGAAAACTCATGCACATACATACATAAAGAGAACTCAAATAACACCCAAAAATCTCCTTTCCAAAGTGCATATATACCCATACATACGGCAACTTCCATTCTTATCTCCCAACAATGAATTCATGAATTTAGCTATGGGTTAACTAGCCTATACACTTATCAACTTAATCTCAACATCAATTAGAATAAAATCATAATGCATACCTTTCCTTTGAACTAGCCATGGCCGAATGCCTTGGTTTCTTTTTTTCAATCTTTCCTTTCTCAATTTCGGCAATGAAGGAGATGAAAGATGAGCCTTCCTTCCTCTTTGTTTTCTTTACTTTATTTCACTAATATTATTTTTTCTCACGTAATGCCATTTCTTATTTTAATAACTAATTAAACATATATATTTGCCCATCAACACCCATCTTGGCCGGCCACTATAAAGAAAATTGGGCAATTTGACATGCAAGTCCACCCTTGTGTTGACATGCACTAATAAACCATTTAAAATTAGTCTATCATATTTCACCATGTCTCATATTGATCCCTATTTAATAATTTCTCATGCAATTGGCAAAATTAGGGAATGAAACGTCCAGATATGCATGTACACACATAATAAGCATAGAATATAACAATTAATTATTTTTACGACTCAGTTTTGTGGTCCCGAAACCACTTTTCGAGTAGGGTCACATTAGGGCTGTCACAACTCTCCCCCACATAAGAAATTTTCGTCCCCGAAAATCTTACCGGTGAATAATTTTGGATATCGATCCTTCATAGAGTACTCAAGTTCCCAAGTGGCTTCTTCAATTCCGTGTTTATGCCACAACACCTTCACTAATGGGATTTTCTTATTTCGCAACTCTTTTACTTCACGCATCAAAATGCGAACCAGTACTTCTTCATAACTCAAGTTAGCCTGAATCTCGATCTCAGATGGAGTGATTACGTGCGACGGGTCGGGCCTATATCGTCGAAGCATCGAGACTTGGAAAACATTGTAAATCTTTTCAAGCTCAGGGGGCAAAATTAATCGGTATGCAACTGGTCCAACTCGTTCGGATACCTTATACGGACCGATGAACCTCGGACTTAGTTTGCCCTTACGACCAAATCTAAGCACCTTCTTCTAGTGTGAAACTTTGAGAAATACTTTGTCTCCAACCTGATATTCAATGTCTTTTCTTTTCAAATCTGCATACGACTTTTGACGATCCGAAGCGGCTTTCAAACTTTCACGAATTACTCGAACTTTCTACTCAGCATCCTTAATCAAATCAACCCCAAAAATTTTACTTTCACTAAGTTCAGTCCAAAATAATGGGGTACGGCATTTATGACCGTATAAGGCCTCGTAAGGTGCCATCTTAATGCTTGATTGAAAGCTATTGTTGTAAGCGAATTCGATCAAAGGCAAATATCTTTCCCATGAACCACAAAACTCTAAGACGCAACATCTCAACATATCCTCGAGTATCTGAATTATTCGTTCAGATTGGGCATCAGTCTGGGGATGAAATGCGATGCTAAAATGCATCTTAGTACCCAACGCTTCTTGTAACTTTTTCCAAAATCACGATGTAAATCTTGGGTCTCTATCCGACACGATAGAAATAGGTACCCCATGCAATCGAACAATTTGGGAGATGTATAATTCTGCCAATTTATCGAGTGAAAAACCTGTACGGACAGGGATAAAATGAGCAGACTTGGTCAATCTATCAACAATAACCCAGATTGCATCTTTCTTGCTTGATGACAATGGCAATCCAGATACAAAATCCATCGTTACCCGATCCCACTTCCATTCGAGTATCATGATCGGCTGAAGTAATCCCGACGGCACTTGATGTTCCGCTTTTACTTGTTGGCATATCAAACACCTAGAAACAAATTCAGAAATGTCTCGTTTCATACCGAGCCACCAAAATTGACGTTTCAAGTCATTGTACATTTTAGTACTACCTGGGTGGACTGACATTCGACTACTGTGAGCCTTGTCCAAAATCATCGAAATAAGTTCCGAATTTCTTGGAACACATAATCGACCTCTGAACGTCAAGCAATCATTGTCGTCAATCCGAAACTCCGATTCCTCATTCGAAGCACATTTAGCTCGTTTAGTGACCAATTCAGCGTCGACTTTCTGGGATTCAAGTATTTGACGAATCAATAATGGTTTGGCCTCTAATTTAGCTACTAGCACCCCATCGGGTGAGACGGACGAGTAAGCATTCACCGCTCTCAAAGCAAACAGTGCTTTCTGACTTAAAGCATCTGCAACCACGTTAGCCTTTCTCGGGTGATAATCAATAACAAGTTCATAGTCTTTCAACAACTCAAGCCAACGTCTTTGTCGCAGATTTAGATCTCTTTGAGTCATCAAATATTTAAGGCTTTTGTGGTCCGAATAAATATGACACCTTTCCCCAAACAAGTAATGCCGCCATATTTTCAGGGCAAACACTATGGCCGCCAATTCAAGATCATGGGTCGGATAGTTTCTCTCATGCGGCTTTAATTGTCTTGACGCGTAAGCCACAACTCGACCTTCTTGTATCAACACACAACCTAGCCCAAGTAAGGATGCATCACTATAAATGACAACCTCTTTGCCGGACTCCGGTTGTACTAGCACTGGAGCTTCGGTTAAACAGGTCTCTAGTCGATCGAAACTCTTCTGACAGTTTTCTGTCCATTCAAACTCAACATCTTTTTGGAGTAGTTTCGTCAACGGTGCAGCTATCATCGAGAAACCCCTTACAAACCGTCGGTAGTATTCGGCAAGTCCCAAAAAGCTCCTAACTTCAGTAATATTCCTCGGAGGTTTCCAATCGAGTATGGCCGAAATTTTGTTCGGATCCACTCTAACACCCAATGCGGACACCACGTGCCCCAAAAAGCTAACCTCTTTCAACCAAAATTCACATTTACTGAATTTTGCGTATAACTGCTTGTCTCGCAAAATCTGTAATACTAACCTCAAATGCTCGGCGTGTTCGGCTTCACCTTGTGAATAAACTAAAATATCATCAATAAACACAACCAAAAATTGATCCAAGTATGGCCTGAATACTCGATTCATTAAATCCAAAAATACCGCAGGGGCATTAGGGAGCCCAAACGGCATCACTAAGAATTCGTAGTGACCGTACCTCGTTCTAAAAGCGGTTTTGGGTATGTCCGAGTCTCGAACCCTCAACTGATAATAACCAGATCTCAAATCTATCTTGGAAAATACTGAGGCTCCCTTTAATTGATCAAACAAATCATCAATACGTGGCAACGGGTATTTATTCTTTATGGTCACTTTATTCAACTGACGATAGTCGATGCACAATCTCATGGTTCCATCCTTCTTTTTCACAAACAACACTGGTGCGCCCCATGGTGAAGAACTCGGTCGAGCGAAGCCTCTATCCGTCAATTCTTGCAATTGAGCTTTCAATTCCTTTAATTCCGTTAATGCCATACGATACGGGGCTATTGAGATTGGCGTGGTACCAGGTACAATCTCGATGCCGAATTCCACCTCTCGAACCGGTGGCAACCCCGGTAACTCCTCAGGAAAAACATCTGTATACTCACAAACCACCGGTACTGATTCAAGTTTCCTTTCCGTCTCTTTGCTATCAAATACATACGCAAGGTATGTTTCACACCCCTTTTTCACATATCTCTGAGCGGTCATTGAAGATATTATCGCTGGCACCCCTTTCAAATCGGTAGACTCAACTTGGACTACCTCATTATTTGTACTCCTCAAATCAATGGTTTTCCTTTTGCAGTTCACCACTGCATCATGTACAGTCAACCAATCCATACCAAGAATAACATCGAATTCGTCAAACGGTAAAAGCATCAAATCGGCCGGAAAACAGGATTCTCGGGTTATTAGAGGGCATCTCTTACACACTTTATCAACAAGTACGTATTGGCCCAAAGGGTTTGACACTCGAATTAGGAACTCAGTAGACTCAACAGGTAGAGTCTTACTGGATGCTAAGGTTTCACATACATATGAATGAGTAGATCCAGGGTCAATCAATGCAATCACATTAGTATCAAAGAGAGTGAAAGTACCAGTGATGACGTCAGGAGAGGATGCCTCCTCTCGTGCGCGAATGGCATATGCTCTGGCAGGAGTACGGGTCTCGGTTCGAACAGCCATATCAGAGGCCCCTCCCTGACTACCACCCCTACCCCCTGAAATTCTCGGTGGTCTACCTCTAGCTGTCATTCCACTAGGTCTTGCACCTTGCACCTTATTCTTCTCATCAAGCTCTGTGCAATCTCTAATGAAGTGGTCCTTCGAGCCGCATCCATAACAGGCCCTGTTAGTAGACTTACCCCAACATTCTCCTAGGTTTCGTCTTCCGCATTGGGGGCATTCAGGTTTCTCGTGACGATTATTGCCCACACTAGCTACCGAAGTAGCTCGGGAGTCCGTCGATGGTCGTGCTCTAATGGAAATTCCCGCCGTCCTCCTCGATTTATTAGTGTCCTCCCTGAACTTCTTTACAGCCGAGAATGGAGCTTTACCCGTCGATCTTTTACGATAATCTCTAGCTTCAAATTCAGCCTTCTTCTTCTCCTTTCCAAATTCTTCCGCCTTGCAGGCTCGTTCAACTAGTGTTACGAATTCTTTTATCTCCAAAATACCCACTAGTAGCTTTAAATCTTCATTCAATCCTTCTTCGAATCTTTTGCACATAGCAACCTCATCAGCCACACACTCCCGGGCATACCGACTGAGTCTTACGAACTCATGTTCGTATTCAGATACTGTCATACGGCCTTGCTTGAGTTCCAAGAATTCCTTACACTTTTGATCGATGAACCGTTGACTAATATATTTCTTTCGAAATTCCGTTTGAAAGAAATCCCAAGTAACTCGTTCGTTTGGGACTATGGAAATCAAGGTCCTGTTCGTCGGGCCAATTGGTACAGTTTATTGGTTAAAGTCGTCCCTGTTCCTGGGTTCGACTACTCTGACCCTTGTGCATTACGACTTAGATATCTCCCTTTACAGAGATCCAATACTTATGCCGTTGGTTTCTAATGAAACTAGACTCAAAAGGGAATCTATACATATATAGCATAACTTCTAATTGTCTCTGATTAATTTAGGGTGAATTTATAAAGTCGGGACAGGGGATCCAGAAATCGCTCTGGCCCTGTTTCAAAAGAGTTTAATTATCTCCTAACATACAGCTCATTTCGTTGTTTTGTTTCTTCTATATGAAAATAGACTCACGAGCTTCGATTACATAATTTATTCATTAATTAATTCCACTCCTACTATTTTTAGTGATTTTTCAATCTCACGTCACTGCTGCTGCCAGCATCTGTTACTAAAGCAACTATGCCTATTTCGTGATTTCTCCTTGATCTAACTAGTAATTCATCATACATATCACAAATTATGATCATGACTAGCCATGCCAAAGGCTAATCATTGTCAAACATCTCCCTACTACACTATTGCCATATCATGAATTTTAACACCAAAAATAATCAACCATGACATATGGCATAAAAATCGAATTACCAAGACTTGCGACCTAACATTATAGAACCAAATCCAACCGAACATTTATGCCATTTTCGCATGGCTAAAAGTTTACATACCAAATTTCAACAAAACATATTAGCCTATACATGCCGAAATGTTCTCCTAAACTGACTAAGAAGAAAGTACCAAAACTTGCTAGCTGGTGTGATGACTTCGATGACGGCCTGATCACGCAAAAGAGACGAGTCCAAGAAACCTAAAATAGGTGACAAGGAAACACCGAGTGAGTATATAACTCAGTAAGTCATAAGCAATGCACTACCATCCATTAATAACATTTCACAAGAGGAAAACAAAATGGAACGAGGCTAGTTACTCCATCCCTTGTGTTGACATGCACTAATAAACCATTTAAAATTAGTCTATCATATTTCACCATGTCTCATATTGATCCCTATTTAATAATTTCTCATGCGATTGGCAAAATTAGGGAATGAAACGTCCACATATGCATGTACACACATAATAAGCATAGAATATAACAATTAATTATTTTTACGACTCGGTTTTATGGTCCCGAAACCACTTTTCGACTAGGGTCACATTAGGGCTGTCACACCTACACTCCATGTGGGGATAAAATCGACCCCCCAACCAACCCTACACTCTATAATATAGCACTGGTTGTGACACTAACAGTATTTACAACTGAGCTGCCAATAATAAGCTTATAGCCTTTCAGTACACTTCCTCCAATATCATATATCCCACCCCATGCAATACAAAATAATATAAATGTACATACAATAAAAATGGCATGCTCAAACAGTCATACATCACATAGGGGTATATCCGTCATTTACCTCATAGAGGTATAAAAGTCATATCATAGATAAGGGTCTAGGTATACTTACCAACCCAACAGTAGGTCCACAGTCGTCTCGGGTGACCCGTTCAACCCTAACAGTTAAACAACGAAAATGGGCCTATGCCCATAATACGACCCATGTGGACCCACACGCTTGTGTGGCTCGATAAGCCCAAATAATGGCCTTGGCTGTGCAAACTACATTATTGGCCCAATAATCTCCATACATTCGTGCTGTTCTCGTGGGCCTGTACGACTCATCTAGGCCCAACGTGGCCCAAAATGGCCTAAACCCATGAGATTGCTCATGGTGGCCTCTTTTGTCAAATGCACGCGTTTATGAATTCAATTCAGCATACGAGCGAGTGCACGCTTGTGTAGCGTCTATGAACATGCCTTCTGACTTTTTTCGATTAACAAACTCTGCAGTGTGATTACACACGTGGTTACGAAAATGCGATTACTGGCCCACGATTCCAAAACCTAACACAATTAGAACTTCGGTTAGACACTTATCAACAAATTGCAAGAGACCCTAACCAACACTTGCTCACAAATTTACCTATCACCCACCTTCTTTGATCAGCCCAGAACCATTGCAAACAGCCGCTTCCAATCCTTAAAGACTATCTACAACCCAAATAGTACTTGTAAACTACTACCATTCACACAATCCACTAATAAACTGTATAGTGTCTTACCAAACACAAAAACTAAAAGTGAAGAATAGTAGTATTTGGCCAACACCCAAAGCACGTCTTAAATCCAAGGAACGAAATGAAACAATCTTATTTCCTACCAGAAAATATTAGAGAAGTGAAGTGTTAAACAACATTATTTGAGCAAGAGAAAGAAGGCTAGCAACCGAACCCTCAAACCAAAATGGAATAATCGGCAACAATTGAGAAAGAAGAGAAATAAAGTCATGGGGAGAGTGAAAGAGCCTTATGCTTGAATCAGATTGTTCAAAGAAGAACTACAGTAGCCGAAACACAAAAGGGTAGAGAAGTACAGTAACCAGTTGAAGTATTATGATGAAAGGATGTCACGAAAAGAGGAGAAAAGGAAGGGTATATAGCATGAACAATGAACCAAAGATGAAACGAGAAATGGTTGGAGAGGGAAAACGGAGAAGAGAAAAGAAGAGAAGAAAAAGTATTCGGTCACACAGAAATAGATGAAGGAAAAAGAGAATGGAGTAGTTTGGTGAAGGTTTGGAAAACAGAAAAGAGGAGAAAATCAGCAATGGATAAGGTCCCAAAACTGAAAACCCGAAAGCACCAAAGCAAGAGAACAAACACGGTAAGAACACTTAAACACTAATCGATTTTCTCAAAGAAAACAACTACCAAATGCAAGGACTCTCCAAACCGAAACTTAAAGGGTACCTAAAGTCCACATTCGGCACAAAATTATCTCACTCCTCAACTCCCCAAAATCACCTCCCAGAAATCCTCCACAAACCTCTCAACCTGTCCCCCTCTATCCACATTCCCAAATTCTCTCCTAGAATTTCGGCTACACACTCCCACTTCCCTCAAACACCAATCACCCAAGCTTCAGAATCCCATTAATATACAACCATCCACATGGCAACAAGCCAAAATAAAACACTTTAAGTAAGGCAGATCACGAACCCAAGACCTACGAGCAATAGCAACAAGCCCTCATCTCTTGGAACAACTGTTTTTTCATGACTTGATTTTCCCACAATTAATTAAGAATCCCAACCTCTAGTAGTAAAGGTTTAATTCAGTTGAAACCAAAAATTTTACTAAAGCCTAGGTTTGAACCCAGGTCTTTTCATATTACTCGGGACCCTTAACCATCACAGCAAGTAAGCCAACATGCAACATAACACACAATTAAATCACTAAAGATTTTGGATGTTACATCCCAGACGTGGTCTTACATGTAATCACATATTGATGCCATTGTCCCAGACAGGGTCTTACTGGTACACATAAATCAGAATCACATATCGATGCCAACATAATAAACGTGGTCTTACTCACACACATATATCGAAATCACATATCGATGCCAACATATTAAACGTGGTCTTACTTACACACATATATCAAAATCACATATCGATGCCAACGTATTAAATGTGGTTTTACTCGCACAAATATATCGATTCCATTGTCTTACTCACACGTCACATATCGGAATCCTATGTCAGCTATTCCTAAGGTTCATACGGTGCGTTCGGATGTCATAAATCGGTCGAAACGAATTTGCAAATATAGCTCCCTAGCATATACACATTCGGCTAACAACATATATACTTCGCATAATTCATTTTAGCATAATAAACTAGTATTTATTTAAAATAAACAACATCTATTTACTTATACACTTACCTCGGACAAAAAAAATCAAAATGGGACAACTAATCGACAACTTTGGTTTCCCCCGTTCCAAATCTGATTTCTTTGGTTCTTGATGTAAGCATATTCAAATTAAAATCATTTAAACATATTTTAACTGAATTTAGTCCAAAAACACATAAATGGTCAAATTACCAATTAAACACATCATATTACAAAGGCAATCAAAATCCGGTCCTTACACATTAAACCATCAAATTTTCATTTTACGCGATTAAGTCTTTTTATTAAATCACGCACTCAAACAACAAAATTAAAGCACGAAAATTTCACAGATATTAATTCACACCTAATAAACACAAAAAATAATTTTAAAAATATTTTTTAACTTGAATTCGTGGTCCCAAAATCAGTTTTCCAAATAGGGTCTAAATAGGTTGTTACAACTCTCCCCTTTAGGGATTTTTGTCCCCGAAAATCTTACCGGTGAATATGTTCAAATAATGTTCTTTCACTGCATCTTTTGGCTCCCATGCTGCCTCTTCTACTCTGTGTTTATGCCGTGATATTTTCACTAATGGAATTTTCTTATTTCGCAATTCCTTAACTTTGTGAGCCAGAAAAAGAATCGGTTCTTCCTCATACGTCATATCAAACTTAATCTCAATATCTGACAGATTAATCACATGTAACGGATCATATTGATTTGTACGAAGCATTGAGACATGAAATATATTATGGATCTTTTCTAACTCAGGTGGCAACAATAGTCTATAAGCAACCGACTCGATGCGCTCTATAATCTCATACGGCCCAATAAATCTCAGTCTCAATTTTTCTTTATAACCAAATTTGACTATTTTCTTCTACGGTGAGACTTTCAAAAATACTTTGTCCCCGATCTAAAATTCCATATCTTTTCTTGCTCGATGTCAAAGGTAAACCAGATACAAAATCCATCGTGATTATGTCCTATTTCCACTCAGGTATCATGATCAGTTGAAGCAATCTAGAAGGTACCTGATGCTCAGCTTTTACTTGTTGACAGACTAAACATTTTGAAACAAAGTCAGAAATGTCTTGTTTTATACCATGCCACCAGTAAAGCTGGTTCAGATCATTGAACATTTTCGTACTACTCGGGTAATAGATAATCGACTGTTATGAGCTTCATTCAAAATCATCTAAATCAACTCCGAATTTCTCAAAATAAATATTTGGTTTGTGAACCTCAGACAACCCTCAGCATCAACTTGAAACTCTGAATTAGCATTTGAATCACATTGGCTCCTCTTTGCTAACAATTCATTATCAACTTTCTGAGCATCGTAAATCAGGCTGTTACATTTTTTTATATTTAAAATAAATATCTACATTTCAATAAGGGTTATACCTTCTCTCCCTATAAGTAGATATCACTGGTAAATTAATGTACATAACTTGGAGAGACTGTTACTCTACCAAAAAATAGAGAAAATTTATTCTCAGCTATTATATATATTTTTCTGGAATAACAATTCTACTGGTTTCTATTAAAGAAGATATAATATTTGTTTTCACCCCAGATATAAAAGAAAACTTTTTCTAGTTCTGTCTTTTGATTCAATTGGTTCGAGCCCACACCCGAAACAGTTCGTGGTACGAGAATAGCGGAGAATATCATTGGTTGGAAGTAGAAAAACTTCAAGGATCCGCTTATTCGAAAACATAGGTATGGTTTTGGTTTAAGGTTTATTGTTATGAATATCACATACTGGATCGGTTTCAAAATTTTAACATATTGGATCAGTTTTCAAAATTTTAATTTTCCCTTGTGCAAAAATCCATTTTCAAACTAGATTTTTTCAAGCACATAACATTTTCTTCCTTCAACAACTTGTTTTCCTTCAGTAGTGCAAAATTTATTTCACAAAATTGCCCACATTTTCCCAACTTCTTCTTGTAGGTTTCTAGGAATTCCTCATAAAAACCCAAATCGTAGTCTCCATCTGAGTCTTCATCATCTCCTTCAACAACTTTGGCAGTAAAAGTAATACAATTACAATGATGATCATATTTTGAATTTGTGCTTTTGAAAGAACCTTCATCACTCCAGGTCATACAATTGACATTTATTCTTTTTAAGAGTGTTAACACATTCAAATTTGATATGATCATACGCTTGACATTCATAGCACTAGACACCCTTCTTCTTATCTTTTTTAGGTTCCTCTTTGATGAAAATTCCCTTCAATTTGTTTCTAGGGGCATTGGCACTAGCTTCAAACCTTTTGAATCTCCTTGCCTCTTCTTGAAAACCTTATTAATTTTTTAGATGAGTAAGGCAATTTACTCCTGGAGATTTTGAACCACAACATTTTGGGAAGTTGGAATTTCCTCAACCACTTGAAGAGCAATGTTCCTATCACTTTTTACCCTGTTGTCTTTAGCTTTATCAAAGTTCATCTAATGGTTTTTAAAGAGCTAATGGGTTCATCAATAGTCGACTTTTCAAGATCCTTGGCCTTTTCAATGGTTGTCACTTTGATAGAGAATCTCTTAGGAATATATCTTAATTTTCCTTACCATCTTGGTATAGGACAATTCCTCTCCTAGTACAAATGCCTATATCATATAACTTTGTATAGAACTTTCTTATAGTCTCTAATTCTTGCATTCTCAGGCTTTGAAATTTAGAGGTCAAAATCTACATCTTTAACTATTTAACAGTAGAGGTACCTTCATAAGTCATCTCCAAAATATCCCAAGTGGATTTAGCAATAGTACATTCAACAATCCTTTTGAATTTCTGAGTCTAGTCCCGAGAAGATGGCATATAAAGCTTTGGAGTTAGCATTTGCATGCTATTCTTCTTTAGTAATCCATTGTGCTTCTTGCTTAGCTATTCTCCCATTCTCAGTGTCCATCATAGGTGGCTCTCATCTATTAAGGATTGCTCACCAAGACTTCCTATAAATAAATTTTATGTGTGCCTTCATGTGAGCTTTATAGTAGGCATAATGTCCAATTTCTTGTAACACCCCTAACCCGTAACCAACATCAGATTAGGGTTACAAGGCATTACCAGACAAACAGAACATTTCATAATCACTTTACAATCAAAAGTCAGACATTCTCATATTATAATCAAACATAAGCATAAAGTCCCTTTCTTATGTCAGTGAGACCATAAACATGCATTAAGAAGAGGTCGGGACTAAACTGAACACACTCGTAAAATTTCAAAACTTAGAAAATTTTCAATTCTATTAAGGTCACACGCCCGTGTGTCCAAGCCGTGTTCCTCACATGGGCATCAGACACACCCATGTGAACCAGCCATGCGGCCAATAGGCATGCCCGTGTGCTATGGTCGTGTGATACTTAGCTAGCTACTGACTTTAGCCCACGACCATATGACACGCCCGTGTGTCAAGGCCGTGTAATTCTTAAGAGAATACTGTTTTTCTTACACGATCACAAGGCACACGCATTTCCCCTGACCGTGTGGCACAATGCAGGCTTGGTTTAAGCCAACTTACCACCATTATGGGTCAACCTATAACAAAGAAACAAACATGTCTGTACAACCCAATCAACCATTATATATGCTAAAACATACATCATTCATGCTAAAACATAATATAAGATTTTATCAAAAACATTATTCATTCTCATACCATGAACTCACCAAACTTACCTTCTTTCTTATCCAATTAAGACATGCCATAGTTGCAAATTACATCACACATCATAAGCCATTATCAAATCTGAGTTCAAACACAAACTAGCCAAATCTCATGGCTAACTAAATCCATCACAAAACATACTTCACAACTACTAGCCTATACATGCCATACTTCAAATATTTACATTTTCAGAAGTGCCAAAATGTGATTGACAATGTCGTGACGATCCTCGACTATCTCTGAGCCTTCATTAGATACGATAACTGTAAAATAGACAGTAATCACACAAAGTAAGCTTTCAAAATCTTAGTAAGCTCGTACTCAAAACATTCATAGTATATGTAATATCTCGAATTAGGGCCTAACCGGAATAGTGGTTTTGTGACCACAAATCTGAGATAGAAATAATTATTTTATAATTATTTTGAGGTTTATGATATGATTGCATGATTGTGTGAAAATTTCGTGATGAAATTCTATGCCTAAAGTGCTTAAATTGAAAGTAGGGACTAAATCGAATAAGTTGCAAAACTTGCATTCTAGAAGTTTTTAGTACGAAATTGTTTTGGAATATTAATGAGGAGGTCCTAAATAGCAATTTGACCAATTTTAAGTTCATGGACAAAATTAGGACATGGAAGGAATTTTTGGAAAGTTTAGTAGTAAGGGTATTTTGGTCATTTAGTTATTAAAATGAATTAAAAACAAAATTAAAAGCCAATTTTTGTCCATCTTGTTCATTAGGCCGAAATTTCAAGGGTTCTCCATAGCTAGGGTTTGTTTCAAGCTTCCAAGCTCCATAGTAAATGATTCCAAGCCCCGTTTTTAATGATTTTTATGTTTTTGAGATCCCGGTAGCTCGATTAAGCTTATGCTAACAATAATTCAACTTAGGGTTCATATTTGGAAAAATACCCATAGGTGAAATTTGTGTATTTTGATGTTTTATGATAGAATATGGGGTTTTAAATTATGTTAGACAACTTGTTCTACTCGGTTTTGAGTGAAAACGAGTAAAAGGGCTTAATCGGTAAAAATACCTAATAGTCATAAGTACATGTTAGAGTGAGAATTTGATGTTGCCATAGAAGAGAAAAGTGATCAGCATGTTGTAAAACATAAGAATAAGGAATAAAGTTTAATCCCGAGCCTAGGGGCAAAAATGTAACTATGCAAAAGTTTAGGGGTAAAATTGTAATTTTGCCAAAATTTGAGTTAAGGATTAATTTGATAATGTGAGTATTAAATAAGCTAAATGTGTTATTTTAGATCAAGAAAGACGTGGAATCGACCTCAATCGAGGAAAAGAAAAGATTGTGGACTAAATTGCAAAATCTTTGTATTTTGGTACCAAGGTAAGTTCATGTGTAAATAATGTAGCATAATGGTCATTTTTAAGTTATTGATGTTAATTATATGTTATGCTAAATTTTATTATGAAATGTATGCTTTGTGGTTAATTTCAAATAATATGTAAATTATGTGAACTACTTGTTAAATATAATTGTTACCGAGTATTGATTTCGGCATTCTACGGAAGACGGCAAGGATAAGTGTTCGAGGAAAAAGCCCGTTTGAACCTTAGGAATAGATTAGGATACAAGTGACATGTCACTAGGATGGTTGAGCATCCGAACTCATTGAGTTGAGTCCGAGTTCACTTATGGATGCGAATGTCCGAACTCGTTGAGTTGAGTCCGAGTTCGTGAAACGTAACTAGGCATCCGAGCTCGTTGAGTTGAGTCCGAGCTCACTTATAGATGCGAACGCCCGAGCTCGTTGAGTTGAGTCTGAGTTCGCTTATGGGCGGGTTACATGATTGCTTGATTGTATATATGGCACTTATGTGCAAGAAATCCATGTATCCGAATTATATTCCGATGTGTTCAACGGGTAAAGTTCTACTCAATGGAGGAATATTCGAGATGTAAAGAGAAGTATTGGTGAGCGATGTGAAATGGATATTTTGGACAGGTATGTATTTAACCCTCGGGTTGAGTATTGATACAACCACTATAAGGTAATAAGATGATGAAAAATTATCATAAATGTGATATGTGTTTTAATGATGTATGCTAATGTTGATTGGTATAACTGTTTGTTATGTTACTTATTATTTGCATATGAACTTACTAAGCATTTATGCTTACTCCTCCTTCTTACTCATTGTAGTTTTGGACAAGCCAGCTCAGGAGTCGGGATAGGTCGAAGGCTCAGTCACACTATCCGGAAGACTTTTGGTAAATGGCTTGTAAATTTAAGTATGGCATGTATAGCAATATACCTATTTTGTGTAAATGATCATATGGTATGGTGATGGAATGGTTGAGGAAATGCTTGATAATGATAAATTATGAAAATGGTTAGTTTAGATTATGTTTGATGTTAAGGAAAATTAATAAGATACTTAGTGTATAAAAACTCATCAAAAGGGATGAAATTTGCCATAAACAGGATACTGCAGCAAAACTGACGCAAGTTTGAAAATTTACTAAAAATCATAGAAATTGAATTTGGTGATGGAATACATATCAAATTGAAGCTTATTATGGCTAGTTTCACATGAAACAAATGAAACAAGTAAAGGAATTATATGTTAGAAGATATTTTAATTTTAGTGAAATAGGGTCATAGCAGTTTCTGAATCCCCTGTTCCAACTTTAG
Source organism: Gossypium hirsutum (assembly GCF_007990345.1). Lineage (NCBI taxonomy): Eukaryota > Viridiplantae > Streptophyta > Magnoliopsida > Malvales > Malvaceae > Gossypium > Gossypium hirsutum. The sequence continues at coordinate 71,939,897 of NC_053428.1, forward strand.
AAATTCACCATAAATTGTAAAGATATAATTAGGTGGTGTATTTTATATCCTCAGAATCCTTATTGAGTCTAGTTCTAGTAGAAAAAAATCTCATAGTCATATGCATTTTGTACAGAGATAAATGTGGTTCATAGAAAACAGAGGTTAGACTAGTCAAGTCCTGAAACAGGGGTAACTTTAACTAATAAACTGTACTAATTGGCCCAACCAAAAATTCTAGAAAAAAATTAGTAGATATTTATATGAGTCTAGATTTAGGGAAAATTTACGAATATTAATTTTGAGTTTCGTAACTCGAGATATGATTTTTCTTGTGACTATAACGCAAGTAGCTTAAAAGCTGTGAATGTAGAAACAAATAATCCAAAGTTCTAAAAATGTTAAACTAAGCTTAGTAACACCTCATACTCGACTCCGATGATGGTCTCGGGCGTGGGGGGCGTTACATTTAGTGGTATCAGAGCAGGTTTAGTCGGTTCTCGGACTACGTGTTGTATGTACGGATTTTGCTATACATGCCATATGTATGAATTGTGATAGTGTGACGACTTCTGACCTTTTTAAAAGATTTTTATATAGTAAATGGATCCCAAATCCAGCTGTGACTGATGAAGTAGAGAGTAATGCGCCAGCTCCGGCTGAAGGAGCAGCGCCAACTGAAAATCCACCTCCTACTGTTGGTCAGGGAGGAGGAGAAAGGGGTCAGGAAGCCTTTCTCCAAATGATGAGTGCATGGTACACTGAGTTCGTTCGTACGAACCCAAATGTACGACCTCCCCCACCTCCCCCAATTCCTCAACTTGTACCTCCGATGCCTCAAGGTATGGATATGATAAAATTTCACAGAACCCCCGTTGACAGAATTCGTAAACAAGGGGCTGAAGAATTTAGAGCAAATATTGATGATGATGCAGAGAAAGCAGAGTTCTGGCTTGAAAATTCTATCCGGTTATTTGATGAATTATCTTGTACACCTGAAGAATGTTTGAAATGTGCTACATCTTTGTTGAGAGATTCAGCCTATAATTGGTGGAAGACTTTGATTTTGGTGGTACCGAAAGAGAGGGTAACCTGGAAATTCTTTCAAGAAGAGTTTCAGAAGAAATATAATAGTGAAAGGTTTATTGATCAGAAATGTAAAGAGTTTCTTGAGCTGAAGCAAGGTAATATGACAGTCTCAGAATATGAAAGAGAGTTTGTTCGATTAAGTAAGTATGCCAGGGAATATGTTCCTACAGAAGCCAAGATGTGCCGACGATTTGAAGACGGGCTTAACGAAGACATTAAAGTATTTGTCGGGATCCTTGAACTAAAAGAAATGGTAGTACTGGTTGATCGAGCTTGCAAGGCTGAAGAACTACTTAAAGAAAAGAAAAAGGTAGAGGCTGATACTAGAAATTAGAAGAAAAGACCGATGAGCGGTTCATTTTCACAGCAACCTAGAAAGTCAAGGAATATGAATCCTTGTTCCCAAGCTTCAACTGGGCAATCATATGGGAATTATAAGAAGCAAAATGTGGGTCCTAAATCCCAGACTACTTCGGCAGCCAGTGTAGGGAACTCGAGATTTGTTAAACCTGAGTGCCAGTGGTGTGGTAGAAATCATTTCGGTCCGTGTAGAGCAAATGAATGTTTTCGATGTGGTTCTCAGGATCATTTTATTAGAGACTGCCCAGAGAGAGCTGAAAAAGAAAAATTTCAGAATACAAAAACAAGTGGGATGGATTCGAGAGGAAGATATCCAAGAAAAGCTGGGAGCGAAGCAAGCAGTAAGAATGTAGCCAGGGATGCACCGGTTAGACCTGAAGGAAGGGCTCCGGGTAGAACTTATGCTATTAAAGCGCGTGAAGATGCTTCCTCACCTGATGTGATTACCGGTACATTTTCTCTCTATAATGTTAATGTTATTGCTTTGATTGATCCCGGTTCTACTCATTCATATGTGTGCATGAAATTGGTGTCTAGTATGAATATACCTGTTGAGAACACAGAATTTATGATTAGAGTGTCGAACCCGTTTGATGATTCGGGATCATTACTTTTCGGCCGACTTGATATTGTTGCCGTTTGATGAGTTTGATGTTATTTTGGGTATGGATTGGTTGACATTGCATGATGCTAAAATAAATTGCAAAGAAAAGATTATAGAATTAAAATGTGGAAATGGTGAAACTCTGCGGGTTGAATCAGATAAATCAGAGGCATTATCTAGTATGATTTCTTCGATGTCGGCTCAGAGATATTTGAGAAAGGGTTATGAAGCTTATTTGGCGTATGTAATTAATACAAAAGAAGTTGAAAAGAAAGTTGAATCAGTGCCGGTTGTGTGTGAATTTGCGGACGTATTTCCAGAAGAATTGCCAGGTTTGCCTCCAGTCAGGGAAGTAGAATTTGGTATTGATTTGATACCGGGAATAGCTCCGATTTCGATTGCTCCGTATAGAATGGCACCAGCAGAGTTGAAGGAATTAAAGTCGCAGTTGCAAGAGTTGACTGATAAAGGTTTGTGAGACTGAGTTTTTCACCTTGGGGTGCTCCCGTGTTATTTGTGAAAAAGAATGATGGTTCTATGAGGTTGTGTGTTGATTATCGGCAGTTAAACAAGGTGACAATCAAAAACAAGTATCCGTTGCCAAGAATTGATGATTTGTTTGATCAGCTAAAAGGAGCGACATGGTTTTCAAAGATTGACTTGAGATCTGGGTATTACCAACTGCGGGTAAAAGAGTCGGATGTGCCTAAAACTGCTTTTAGAACAAGGTATGGTCATTATGAATTTTTAGTTATGCCATTCAGATTGACAAATGCTCCTGTTGTGTTTATAGATTTAATGAATCGCATATTTCGGCCATACTTGGACAGATTTGTTGTGGTGTTTATAGATGATATTTTAATTTATTCAAAAGATGAGACAGAGCATGCTGAGCATTTGAGGATAGTTTTGCAAACTTTGAGAGATAAACAGCTGTATGCTAAGTTTAGTAAAAGTGAATTTTGGCTACGGGAAGTTGGATTTTTGGGTCATATTGTTTCAGGTGATGGTATACGGGTTGATCCTAGTAAAATTTCAGCCATTGTTGATTGGAAACCACCGAAAAATGTAACTGAAGTTAGAAGTTTCTTGGGGCTAGCTGGGTATTATCGGCGGTTTGTAAATGGATTTTCTATAATTGCTGCTCCTATAACTAGATTACTCCGAAAGGATGTTAAATTTGAATGGACAGAAGAATGTCAACAGAGTTTTGAAGAATTGAAAAAGTTATTAACAGAGGAACCAGTGTTAGTACAACCCGAATTAGGTAAAGAATTTGTGGTGTATAGTGATGCTTCTCTAAATGGTTTGGGGTGTGTGCTCATGCAGGAAGGAAAAGTGGTGGCATATGCTTCGAGGCAGTTAAAACCTCATGAGAGGAATTATCCTACTCACGATTTGGAATTGGCTGCGGTGGTGTTTGCTTTGAAAATTTGGCGACATTGTTTGTATGGTAAAAAATGTCGGGTATATACCGACCACAAAAGTCTTAAGTACTTGATGTCACAAAAAGACTTGAATTTGAGACAGCGAAGATGGTTGGAGTTATTGAAAGATTATGAGCTTGTTATCGATTATCATCCAGGAAAAGCGAATGTGGTTGCTGATGCTTTGAGCAGAAAGTTGTTGTTTGCTTTGAGAGTTATGAACACTCAGTTGAAAGTGTCAGATGATGGTTCGATTCTAGCAGAGTTAAGAGCAAGACCGATGTTTTTACAAGAGATTTCTGAAACTCAGAAAAATGATCAAGATTTGCTAGCCAAAAGAAAACAGTGTGAAGCTGATACGGGATCAGATTTCAGAATTGGTGCTGATGGGTGCTTAATGTTTAAAGATCGGATTTGTGTACCGAAGAATGAAGAATTGATTCAAAAGATCCTACAGGAAACACATAGTGGTTATTTCTCGATTCATCCGGGTAGTACGAAAATGTATAATGACTTGAAGAAAATGTATTGGTGGAATGGAATGAAAAGAGATATATCAGAGTTTGTGTCCAAATGCTTAATTTGTCAATAGGTGAAAGCTGACCACCAAGTACCTTCGGGATTACTTCAGCCTATTATGGTTCCTGAATGGAAATGGGATCGGATTACTATGGATTTTGTTTCAGGATTGCCATTGACTCCAGGAAAGAAAGATGCCATCTGGGCAATAGTTGACAGATTAACTAAGTCGGCTCATTTTATCCCGGTACGTACGGATTATTCTCTTAACAAGTTGGCTGAACTGTATATTAGAGAAATTGTTAGATTACACGGAATACCATTATCGATTATTTCAGATAGAGATCCAAGGTTTACCTCGCGGTTTTGGAAAAAGTTGCAAGACGCGTTAGGTACGAAATTAAATTTCAGTACTGCCTTTCATCTACAAACTGATGGACAATCAGAAAGAATAATTCAGATTCTTGAAGATATGCTTAGATGTTGTGTATTGGAATTTCAAGGAAGTTGGGAAAGATACTTACCGTTGGTGGAATTTGCTTACAATAATAGTTATCAGACGAGCTTGAAAATGGCACCTTATGAAGCATTGTATGGTCGTAAGTGTCGAATGCCTTTGTATTGGATTGAACTCAAGGAAAATCAGATTTATGGAGTTGATCTAATAAAAGAAACTGAAGAAAAAGTGAAGGTAATTCAAGATTGTTTGAAAGCTGCTTCAGATAGACAGAAATCTTATGCAGATTTAAAACAAAAGGACATTGAATTTCAAGTTGGTGATAAAGTATTTTTAAAGGTGTCTCCGTGGAAGAAAGTACTTAGATTTGGACGGAAGGGCAAATTAAGTCCGCGTTTTATTGGGCCGTATGAAGTAATTGAAAAAGTTGGACCGGTAGCATATCGGCTAGCATTACCACCTGAATTAGAGAAGATTCATGATGTGTTCCACGTATCTATGTTACGTCGGTATCGTTCGGATCCTTCACATGTAGTTTCACAGACAGAAATTGAACTACAACCAGATATGACCTACGAAGAAGAACCGATTAAGATTTTAGCTCGAGAGGTCAAACAACTAAGGAATAAAAATGTTGCACTTGTGAAGGTGTTGTGGAAAAGGCATGGAGTAGAAAAAGCTACATGGGAATCCGAAGAAACTATGAGAAATCAATACCCACATCTGTTTACAGGTAAGATTTTCGAGGACGAAAATCTTTAAAGGGGGAGAGTTGTAATATCTCGAATTAGGGCCTAATCAGAATAGTGGTTTCGTGACCACAAATCTGAGATAGAAATAATTATTTTATAATTATTTTGAGGTTTATGATATGATTGCAAGATTGTGTGAAAATTTCGTGATGAAATTCTATGCCTAAAGTGCTTAAATTGAAAGTAGGGACTAAATCGAATAAGTTGCAAAACTTGCATTCTAGAAGTTTTTAGTATGAAATTGTTTTGGAATATTAATGAGGAGCTCTTAAATAGCAATTTGACCAATTTTAAGTTCATGGACAAAATTAGGACATGGAAGGAATTTTTGGAAAGTTTAGTAGTAAGGGTATTTTGGTCATTTAGTTATTAAAATGAATTAAAAACAAAATTAAAAGCCAATTTTTGTCCATCTTGTTCATTAGGCCGAAATTTCAAGGGTTCTCCATAGCTAGGGTTTGTTTCAAGCTTCCAAGCTCCATAGTAAGTGATTCCAAGCCCCGTTTTTAATGATTTTTACGTTTTTGAGATCCCGGTAGCTCGATTAAGCTTATGCTAACAATAATTCAACTTAGGGTTCATATCTGGAAAAATACCCATAGGTGAAATTTGTGTATTTTGATGTTTTATGATAGAATATGGGGTTTTAAATTATGTTAGACAACTTGTGCTACTCGGTTTTGAGTGAAAACGAGTAAAAGGGCTTAATCGGTAAAAATACCTAATAGTCATAAGTACATGTTAGAGTGAGAATTTGATGTTGCCATAGAAGAGAAAAGTGATCATCATGTTGTAAAACATAAGAATAAGGAATAAAGTTTAATCCCGAGCCTAGGGGCAAAAATGTAAATATGCAAAAGTTTAGGGGTAAAATTGTAATTTTGCCAAAATTTGAGTTAAGGATTAATTTGATAATGTGAGTATTAAATAATCTAAATGTGTTATTTTAGATCAAGAAAGACGTGGAATCGACCTCAATCGAGGAAAAGAAAAGATTGTGGACTAAATTGCAAAATCTTTGTATTTTGGTACCAAGGTAAGTTCATGTGTAAATAATGTAGCATAATGGTCATTTTTAAGTTATTGATGTTAATTATATGTTATGCTAAATTTTATTATGAAATGTATGCTTTGTGGTTAATTTCAAATAATATGTAAATTATGTGAACTACTTGTTAAATATAATTGTTACCGAGTATTGATTTCGGCATTCTACGGAAGACGGCAAGGATAAGTGTTCGAGGAAAAAGCCCGTTTGAACCTTAGGAATAGATTAGGATACAAGTGACATGTCACTAGGATGGTTGAGCATCCGAACTCGTTGAGTTGAGTCCGAGTTCACTTATGGATGCGAATGTCCGAACTCGTTGAGTTGAGTCCGAGTTCGTGAAACATAACTAGGCATCCGAACTCGTTGAGTTGAGTCCGAGTTCACTTATGGATGCGAACGCCCGAGCTCGTTGAGTTGAGTCCGAGTTCGCTTATGGGCGGGTTACATGATTGCTTGATTGTATATATGGCACTTACGTGCAAGATATCCATGTATCCGAATTATATTCTGATGTGTTCAACGGGTAAAGTTCTACTCATTGGAGGAATATTCGAGATGTAGAGAGAAGTATTGGTGAGTGATGTGAAACGGATATTTTGGACAGGTATGTATTTAACCCTCGGGTTGAGTATTGATACAACCACTATAAGGTAATAAGATGATGAAAGATGATCATAGATGTGATATGTGTTTTAGTGATGTATGCTAATGTTGATTGGTATAACTGTTTGTTATGTTACTTATTATTTGCATATGAACTTACTAAGCATTTATGCTTACTCCCTCCTTCTTACTCATTGTAGTTTTGGACAAGCCAGCTCAGGAGTCGGGATAGGTCGAAGGCTCAGTCACACTATCCGGAAGACTTTTGGTAAATGGCTTGTAAATTTAAGTATGGCATGTATAGCAATATACCTATTTTGTGTAAATGATCTTATGGTATGGTGATGGAATGGTTGAGGAAATTCTTGATAATGATAAATTATGAAAATGGTTAGTTTAGATTATGTTTGATGTTAAGGAAAATTAATAAGATACTTAGTGTATAAAAACTCATCAAAAGGGATGAAATTTGCCATAAACAGGATACTGCAGCAAAACTGACGCGAGTTTGAAAATTTACTAAAAATCATAGAAATTGAATTTGGTGATGGACTACATATCAAATTGAAGCTTATTATGGATAGTTTCACATGAAACAAATGAAACAAGTAAAGGAATTATATGTTAGAAGATATTTTAATTTTAGTGAAACAGGGTCATAGTAGTTTCTGAATCCCCTGTTCCAGCTTTAGAAATTCACCATAAATTGTAAAGATATAATTAGGTGGTGTATTTTATATCCTCAGAATCCTTATTGAGTCTAGTTTTAGTAGAAATAAATCTTATAGTCATATGCATTTTTTACAGAGACAAATGTGGTTCATAGTAAACAGAGGTCAGACCAGTCAAGTCCTAAAATAGGGGTAACTTTAAATAATAAACTGTACTAATTGGCCCAACTAAAAATTCTAGAAAAAAATTAGTAGATATTTATATGAGTCTAGATTCAGGGAAAATTTACGGATCTTAATTTTGAGTTTCGTAACTCAAGATATGATTTTTCTTGTGACTGTGACGCAAGTAGCTTAAAAGCTGTGAATGTAGAAACAAATAATCCAAAGTTCTAAAAATGTTAAACTAAGCTTAGTAACACCTCATACTCGACTCCGGCGACGGTCTCGGGCGTGGGGGGCGTTACAGTATATGAACATAAAATGATAACCTATGAGTATTTGCACAATTTCAATCCATATAACTATATCAACTCAATAAGATTCATATACATAATATCATCTACCACTTAGGCATTATACATACCTGAAGCTTCCCGTACTTATTCACTTTTGTACTTACCTCATATTGAATGTTATAAGACTTTCCATAAGTTATTAGTATGTTATACATCATCACACTTAGTGATATAAGGTTAGCCAAGCTAAATATTTTCGCACACTTAGTGCCATCTCAAATAACCGAGTTAGTACCATCTCAAATAATCGAGACTAAGTCGTTATCACACACTTAGTGCCTCAAGTAGTTGAAGCAAGTTAAATCGCACACTTAGTGCCAAAACTTCCGTTTCATCACCATATTATCTAATTCAATTATATACACCGCATGTATAACAAAGGCATCAAAACTTACTTAACATCATATTCTAAGTACGAACTTACCTCGTACTCGGAATTTGTCGACTCGGACTATCTACTCGATAACCTTTGACTTTCCTTGATCTAAGTCCGAATTCCTCCTTTCTTGATCTATATGTTTTCAAAATGAACCCTTTTTATTCACCAATTAATTCAATTTAATCCATAAACACATATTTAGGGAAATTTGCCAAATAACATTTACATTTTCACATTTTGACACTTTAGTCCCTATTTCACAAAATCACAAAATACACATAACTTGCATCTACTTATGCTAATTCTCCTAGCTCTCAAACAAGTCCATGTGTTTCATTTATTTCACATTTTACTTTCTCAAAATAACATTTTCACCATCTAGCCCAAATTACTCAATTTCATCAAAAATCCAAAGACAAAACATGTAAACCCAACATCAAGCTTCCATAAGTCATCAACTAACATCACAAAGCTCATAGTTTCATCAATGGCACGTTTCAAAATAATCAGAAATTGAAGCATGGGTTCGATAATATATGAAGCAACGATTACAAAAACGTAAAAATTATCAAAAACTGAAGCAAAAACATACCTAAATGATCCAGTTTCATGCATTTGTTGTATTATTATTAACATAAAATCTAAATGACAATTTTGCCCTTTCATTCAACCATTAAAAATTCACCTAGCACATGCCCTTTTATGTCCATTCAAATCTCCAATGGTCAAATAACCACATAAGGACCTTTCAAATATAAAGCCAACTCAAATAGGCACTTTAACATCTAGCACACAACTTTTACACTTTATGCGATTAGGTCATTTTTACAAATTAAGCACACAAACAATTAAATTTTCACACGAGACTTTCACACATGTCAATTCACTTACCAAATACACAAAAATTAATATTAAAATATTTTTCTAACTCGGATTTGTGGTCCCAAAACCACTATTCCGACTAAGGTCAAAACTGGACTGTTACAATTCTCCCCCTTAAGGATTTTCGTCCTCGAAAATCTTACCGTTAAACAAATTTGGATATTGCTGTTTCATAGCATCTTCAAGCTCTCATGTGGCCTCTTCAATACCATGCTGATGCCACATCACTTTAACTAATAGAATTTTCTTATTACGTAACTCTTTAACCTCTCGAGCTAAGATTCAGATCGACTTTTCTTCATAAGTCATATTAGACTGAATTTCGATCTCAGACGGAGGAATTACATGTAAAGGATCAGATCTGTATCATTAGAGCATCGATACGTGAAATACATTATGAATTTTTTCTAGCACTGTGGCAACAACAATCTATATGCAACCGGCCCAATACGCTCGATAATTTCATACGACCCGATAAATCTCGGACTCAATTTGCCTTTTCTACCAAATCGAAGCACTTTCTTCCACAGAGATACTATCAAAATACTTTTTCACCGATATCGAACTCAATATCTTTTCTTTTCAAATCTGCATATGATTTCTAATGATCAGAAGCTGCTTTCAAACTATCTTGGATCAACTTCACTTTCTGTTCAGTTTCCTTTATCAAATCAACCCGTGAATCTTATTTTTGCTGAGCTCCGTCCAATACAAAGGTGTATGACATTTACGACCGTATAAAGCTTCGTATGCTGCCATTTTGATGCTCGACTAAAAATTGTTATTATAAGCGAATTTAATCAAAGGTAGATATTGTTCCCACGTACCTTCAAACTCAAGAATGCAACATCTCAACATATCCTCGAGTATTTGAATAATCCATTCAGATTGACCATCTGTTTACAGATGATAAGCAGTGCTAAAATGTAATTTAATACCCAGAGCATCTTGCAATTTCTTCCAAAATCTCGATGTGAATCTCGGATCTCAGTCTGATACTATAGACAATGGCAGACCATGCAATCTCACTATATCAGAAATGTATAATTCAACTAATCTATCAAGTGAATAATTAGATCGAACCGAAATAAAATGAGCTGATTTTGTCAAATGATCAACTACAACCCAAATGGCATCTTTCTTCCTCGAAGATAGATGCAAACCTGACACAAAGTCCATGGTCACTCAATCCCATTTCCACTTTGGAATCATAATCGGTTGTAGTAACCCAGACGGAACTTGATGTTCAGCTTTAACTTGCTTACAAATCAAACATTTAAAAAAAATTCGGAGATATCTCTTTTCATTCTGGACCACCAATAATGTTGTTTTAAGTCATTGAACATTTTAGTACCGCCTGGATGCACAGATAACCAACTATTGTGAGCTTCACTCAGAATCATTTGAATTAACTCGGGATTTCTCGGAACACAGTCTATTTCTGAACCTCAGACAGTCATCAACATCTAACCAAAATTCAGAATCAGAATCAGAATTACACTGAGTTCGTTTAGCCATAATCTCATTATCAACCTTCTGAGCTTCGATAATCTGTTGCAAAAACAAGGGTTTTGCTTTCAATTCAGCACCAACCAAGGTATTATCAGATAGTGCTAAATGAAAGTTCATAGCACGCATCAGAGCATCAGCAACAACATTAGCTTTGTCCGTATGATAATCAATCACAAGTTCGTAGTCTTTTAGCACTTCTAACCATCTTTTCTATCATAAATTCAAATCTTTTTGCGTCATTAAATACTTCAAACTTTTATGATCAAAAAACACGTGACATTTCTCACCAAACAGATAGTGACACCAAATCTTCAAAGCAAACACAATAGCAGCTAACTCGAGGTCGTGAGTAAGATAATTCTTCTCATGTGGCTTCAACTGTCTCGCAGCATAAGCAATAAATTTTCCTTCTTGCATTAATACACAACCAAGTCTATTCAATGAAGCATCACTGTAAAAAACAAATTCTTTACCTAATTCAGGTTGTACAAAATCGAAGCTTCAGTTCACAGAGTTTTTAACCGATCAAAACTTTTCTGACATTTTTCAGACCATTCAAATTTCACATCTTTCTGAAGTAATTTTGTCAACGGAGTTGCTATCATAGAGAAATCTTTTACAAATCGTCTGTAATAATCGGCAAGTACCAAAAATTGCAGACTTCAGATACAATCCTCGGAGGCTTCCAATCTAAAATAGCTAAAATCTTGCTCTGATCAACTCGGATACCGGAACCTGATACAATATGACCCAGAAAACCAACTTCTCGCAACCAAAATTCACATTTACTAAACTTTGCATACAACTATTTATCTCACAGAGTCTGTAGCACTATTCTTAAATACTCAGCATGTTCAATTTCATCTCATGAATAAATCAATATGTAATCAATGAATACAACAACAAATTGATCTAAATACGGTCTAAAAATTCTATTCATCTTATCCATAAAAATAGCAGGTGTATTCGTTAATCCAAAAGGCATAACAAAAAATTCATAGTGGCCGTATCTCATTCTGAAAGCAATTTTCAGAATACCTGAATCTTTTACTCGTAGCTGATAGTAGCCCGATCTCAAATCTATTTTCGAAAACACAGCAGCTCCTTTTAGCTTATCAAACAAATCATCAATTCAGGGGAGGGGATACTTATTCTTGACAGCCACTTTATTCAACTGACAATAATCTATAAACATTCTCATTGTACCGTCTTTCTTTTTCACAAATAAAACCGGAGCACCCCAAGGTGAAAAACTCGGTCTAGCAAATCCTCTATTAGTCAATTCTTACAACTGAGACTTTAATTCTTTTAGTTCAGTCAGAGCCATTCGATACGAAGATATCAAAATCAGAGTAGTACCAGATATCAATTCAATGCCAAATTTTACTTCTCTAACTGGAGGTAATCCTAGAAGTTCTTCAGGAAACACATTAAGGAACTCACAAGCAACAGGCACAGATTCAATTTCCTTTTCTTGACACTTTCGAATCAATCACATAAGCAAAGTAGGCTTCACACCCCTTTCTCACAATACTCAAAACTTTCATCGAAGATATTGCAGTAGGTAATCCATTCAAATCACTAGATTCAATTCTGACTATTTCATCATTCTTACATCTCAAATCAATAGTTTTCCATTTACAGTTCACCATAGCATCATGCAAAGTTAACCAATCCATTCCCAGAATAATATCAAACTTATCAAAAGGTAATAGCATCAAATCAGCCGGAAAATAATTGTCTCGAAACATTAACGGACAATTCCTGCAAACTTTATCAACCAAGACACATCTGCCTAGGGGGTTTGAAACTCTAATTACAAATTCAGTAGACTCTACAGACAAAGTCTTACTGTTCACTAAGTTCATACATATATACGAATGTGTTGATCTAGGATCTATCAAAGCAATCACATAAGTATCATAGAGAGTAAATGTACCCGTAATCACATCTGGCGATGAAGCTTCCTCACGAGCTCGAATAGCATACGCTCTAGCAGGTGCACAAGCCTCAGATCTAACAGTTGCGTCTTTCGTTCCTCTTTGACTACCACTTACATTTCCCATATTTCTGGGAGGTCTACCATGAGAAACATTATCACTATGTCTCGGATTCTAAACATTATCTTTTTTAGCTAAATTTGGGCAATCTTTAATAAAATGGTTTCTCGAACATAACTATAGCAAGCTCGATTATTAATTTTTCCCCAACATTCACCAAAGTTTCGTCTTCCACATTACTCACATTCAGGCCTTTCATTCTTTGCATTATCAACACTAGCAGCAGACGTGGCTGAAGATTTGTAATTCGATTGCAATCTAACACGGTCTTTGTTTGAATATCCCACACTATCCTTTGAATGACTGCTATCATCTCTAAACTTCTTGGATCCAGATTGAAATGATTTGCCTGATGATCTCTTTCGTACATCTCTAGCTTCAAACTCATCCTTTCTTTTTTCTTTCCTAAGATCTTCTGCTTCACATGCTCGTTCAACAAGCACCACAAATTCTTTGATTTCCAGAATCCCAACTAACAAGCGAATATCTTCGTTCAAGCCGTCTTCAAATCTCTTGCACATTATTGCTTCTGAAGATACACATTCACGGGCATACTGACTCAACCTTTCAAATTCCCGCTCGTATTCTATAAAAGACATATGGCCTTGTTTAAGTTCAAGAAACTCTTTGTGTTTCTGATCAATAAATCTCTGACTGATGTATTTCTTTCAAAATTCAGCTTGGAAGAAATCCCATGTAACTCGTTCACTTGGAACCACTGATGTCAAAGTCTTCCACCAATGATACATCGTGTCTCTCAAAACTGAAACAACATATTTAATACATTCTTTGGGACTCAGGAATAATTCATCAAACACTCTTATTGTGTTCTCTAACCAGAACTCAGACTTTTCTGCATCATCACTTGTTGTAGCTCGGAATTCTTCAGCTCCATATTTTCTAATCTTGTCAACTGGTGGTCTACCCAATTGTACTGGATTCACTCGTGGCATATCAGAAGTTTGAGGGGGATTAACTGGGGGTGGAGGTTGTTGTATAGCCAGATTGGTTCTAATATATGGGGTGAACCAATCGTTCATCATCTGATAGAAGGCTTGCTTAGCCTCGCTATCACGGCTACTCATAGTCGGTCGAGAATCAGCTTGCACCGTCCTTTGCGGGGGAGCAGGTGCATTACTTTCAACATCATCAGCTACAGCTCTATTAGGATCCATTGCTATACAAAAGCACATTTCAATGTCACGATTCATCACACTATCACAATTTAAGATATATGGCATGTATAGCTAGACTCACATATACTATGGTAGTCCTAGAACAGACTAAATTATAGCTCTGATACCAACTAAATGTAACACTCCTAACCCGTAACCAACATCGAATTAGTGTTACGAGGCATTACCAGACAGACAGAACATTTTATAATCATTTTACAATCAAAAGTCAGACATTGTCATAATATAATCAAACATAAGCATAAAGTCCATTTCATAGGTCAATGAGACCATAAACATGCATTAAGAAGAGGTCGGGACTAAACTGAACACACTCGTAAAATTTTAGAACTTAGAAAATTTTCAATTCTATTAAGGTCACACGTCCGTGTGTCCAGGCCGTGTGCCTCACACGGGCATCAAACACACCCATGTGAACAAGCCGTGCCAAATCAGGGTGACCATACTGACTTTCACCCATGGCCAATAGGCACGCCCGTGTGCTATGGCCGTGTGATACTTAGCTAGCTACTGACTTTAGCCCACGGCCATCTGACACGCCCGTGTGTCAAGGTCGTCTAATTCTTAAGAGAATACTGCTTTTCTTACACGGCCACAAGACACGCCTGTGTCACTTGACCGTGTGGCACAATGTAGGCTTGGTTTAAGCCAACTTACCACCCATTATGGGTCAACCTACAACAAAGAAACAAACATATATATACAACCCAATCAACCATTATATATGCTAAAACATACATCATTCATGCTAAAACATAATATAAGATATTATCAAAAACATCATTCATTCTCATACCATGAACTCACCAAACTTACCTTCTTCCTTATCCAATTAAGACATGCCATAGTTGCAAATTACATCACATATCATAAGCCATTATCAAATATGAGTTCAAACACAAATTAGCCAAATCTCATGGCTAACTATATACATCACAAAACATACTTCACAACTACTAGCCTATACATGCCATACTTCAAATATTTACATTTTTAGAAGTACAAAAATGAGATCACTAGTGTGGTGATGATCATTGACTATCCTCGAGCCTTTAGTTGCTATGATAACTGTAAAACAGACAGTAATCACACAGAGTAAGCTTTCAAAAGCTTAGTAAGCTCGTATTCAAAACATTCATAGTATGTGAACATAAAATGATAACCTTTGAGTATTTGCACAATTTCAATCCATATAACTATATCAACTCAATAAGATTCATATACATAACATCATCTACCACTTAGGCATTATATATACCTGAAGCTTCCCGCACTTATTCACTTTTGTACTTACCTCATGTTGAATGTTATAAGACTTTCCATAAGTTATTTGTATGTTATACGTCAGCACACTTAGTGATATAAGGTTAGCCGAAGCTAAATATTTTCACACACTTAGTGCCATCTCAAATAACCGAGACTAAGTCGGTATCACACACTTAGTGCCTCAAGTAGCCGAAGCTAGTTAAATCACACACTTCGTGCCAAAACTTTCGTTTCGTCACCTTATTATCTAATTGAATTATATACACCCCATGTATAATAAAGGCATCAAAACTTACTTAACATTATCTTTTAAGTATGAACTTATCTCGTACTCAGAATTTGTCGACTCGGACTATCTACTCGATAACCTTTGACTTTCCTCGATCTAAGTCTGAATTCCTCCTTTCTTGATCTATATGTTTTCAAAATTAACCTTTTTTATTCACCAATTAATTCAATTTAATCCATAAACACATATTTAGGGCAATTTGTAAAATAGCCCTTACATTTTCAGGTTTCGACACTTTAGTCCCTATTTCACAAAATCACAAAATACACATAATTTGCATATACTTATGCTTGACCAAATTCTCCTAGCTCTCAAACAAGTCCATGCATTTCATTTATTTCACATTTTACTCTCTCAAAATAACATTTTCACCATCTAGCCCAAATTACTCAATTTCATAAAAAATCCAAAGACAAAACATGTAAACCCAATATCAGGCTTCCATAATTCATCAACTAACATCACAAAGCTCATAGTTTCATCAATGGAACATTTCAAAATCATCATCAAAATTAGAAATTGAAGCATGGGTTCAATAATATACGAAGCAATGATTACAAAAACGTAGAAATTATCAAAAACTGAAGCAAAAACATACCTAAATCAAAACTTGCAAGTGTCGAACCCTAGCCAAAGCTTTTCTCTTTTCTTTTTCTCTTATTTTTGGCTATGAATGGACATAAAATGATCCATTTTCATGTATTTTTTTATTATTAACAGAAAATCTAAATGACCATTTTGCCCTTTCATTCAACCATTAAAAATTCACCTAACTCATGCCCTTTTATGTCCATTAAAATCTCCAATGGTCAAATAACCACATAAGGACCTTTCAAATATAAAGTCAACAGAAATAGGCACTTTAACATCTAGCACACAACTTTTACATTTTATGCGATTAGGTCCTTTTTACAAATTAAGCACATAAACAATTAAATTTTCACACGAGACTTTCACAAATGTTAATTCACTTACCAAATACGCAAAAATTAATATTAAAATATTTTTCTAACTCGGATTTGTGGTCCCGAAACCACTATTCTGACTAGGGTCAAAACCAGACTGTTACATTTCTAGCATAGGTGAACGTGAGGAAGATGATCTTTCTGTTGGATTTGGTGCCCTAAGTGTAATATTTTAAAAAAATACACTTGTAATTTTTCAAACAAATTGGTTAATAAAATTATTCATGAATTACATTAATGCTTTGTACATTGTACATTTCCTCACATGGTTTTTGCACGCAAAGAAAAATGGAAGCAAATGTTGCTCACTAGTTGTCTAATGTTTATCTAATATTAAGTAATATTATATGGTTGGATCGTAATACAGAAAGATAACTTCTATTAGTAGATGAACCTAAACATGTCCTTAGTCTAATATATCAAGTCTAATTTGGTAGATGCATTGTATTGGGCATTGGAGCAGATGACTCCCAGAAGATAGAGGCATAGATGTGACTAAATGGACTGACAATACATCAGACAAGACACGAGAAGAATAGATCCTGAATTCGTTTATTTATTTATTCACTTGTGACATTCATAGTGTGACATACCTAAATCCTGAGTGGATGACAAATTATATATGTGTGACTCATATACTTTGACGTAAGTAAAAGCCTATGTTTGAATATATAAGGTACGAAAAGCTGGTACGTTGGGTATACGACTTCTATAGTATGTAATGTCATTCATAATAATGGAATTCATAGCTTGAAACATAGGTAAATGGCATCCTCTCATTGACATTACATGGTTGATGAAAAGTAAACATAGCCACGGGTCGTTCATATTTGTCATGGATGACTTGATCACTATTTGATAGTGATTGACTTGTCATGAAAGAAGATCTAATGGTTACCGTGAGTTAAAATAGAATCAAATTGGAAGAATGAATATTATCCCAAAGAGATTAAGGATATCCTATAAGTATTAATCGAATTTTTGTAATGGTACTAAAATATCATAATTTGGTGTAGCAGACTAAACTAGTTTTCTCACTTTAGGAGATTGAATACAAACATTTTGGTTAAGTTTTAATTATGTTTTTGCAACTTTAGTTAAATTCAATAAAGTGTATAATTTGAGTCTTTTATTGACCTTAGGGGCCGAATAAGATGTAAGGGTGAGCTAATATTCTTTATGAGTGTGTAGAAGACTACTAGAAGGCATACTAACTCAATACTGGTCATTGTGTTGTAACACGGAGCATGAAATGTTGCAAGATAGGGAGCAAAATAGAAGAATTTCAAAGCTACCTTCGATGGCGCGACACACCCCTGAAGGCACCCTAAACATGGAGTATACTACCTTCAGTGTCGTGACACAGCTTAAGGATATCATGACATACCCTGGAAGACACCTTGAAGATGGAGCATATTGCCCTCAATGTTGCGACATAGGACCTGGTGTGTCGCAACATCACCTTTGTACGGGAAATAATTATGAGCCAGAGGCATTTTGGTTCATACAATCAAAAATTAAACAAGTGGACGGCAACTAACCTAGGGTTAAAGACGAAAACCACTCTAAAGTCTATAAATAGGCTCATTTAACACATGTTATGGAAGCTTTTCGTATTGTGTTATTTTCTTCATAGATTTAGATTTAGTCTTTAGTTTTTCTCTTTTCTTAGACTTTAGGTTTATTTTGGTTTTTTATTTGTTTTTGTTGAAGAAATCAGATTTGGGAAACATAATCAAACTCTGTGAGGATTCTGCACTCATTTCTAATACAAATTAGGCTTCTTCTAAACTTTATACTATTGAGTTATTATTCATGTTTACTCTTTCTATCAACTTTATATTATTTATGAGATCTATGAGGAACTAATCCTCCTATAGAGGATTAATGAGTGCGGGTATGATTAATTAACTATTTTGTAGGGTTCTCTTAGCATATCAACTGTTCAGAAAGGAAGAACCTAAACCCTAAGCCTGACAACCCTAGGAAGTCATTAAGGTGGGAATTAACCCAAATTTGATATGGTCTATCTTTGAACACCCTAACCCTGGATCGGTTTGGACTGTGAGGATGAGAGATAAGTAGTTCTTGCCGACTCTTTATTCTACTAGAAGATCAGAAGATCTTACTGGGATATCGACTAGTTTATTGAACAAGAAAACCTAAAGTGACAATTGAGTATGATTACTGAAGCAAGCTACTAACCCATTCCAAGATTTGTGATATTTGATTATTTAATTTCTCGTGATTTCTTTTTTTCTTTTCTTTTTCTATTATTACAATTATTATATATCACCAAAACCATTTTTTATTTGATTATAATATAATTCATTTAAAGTACTAATTAGATCTATATATGCTTAGGTTAAAATGACTTTAGTGCCCGACTCTTTTGGGAATGATCCTTGGAGTACTCATCTACTCTATTGTAACCATATTATAACCTAACACGTATACTTATGAATACTTCCTTTTCATATATTTTGTGTAGGATTTCTACTCTGGACATTAGTATGTCCGAAGGCGGTCAAGGTGTTGGCGCTGTTGTCGGAGAGGCAACATCACTAATTTAATTTTAATTTTTGCATGTTAATAGAATAATTAGGAAATTTTTAGATTATAGTTACGGTTCTATTTTCTTATTCTCTACTAATCTTCTCTCTTTGGGTTTAGTGTATGACTCGTAATAGGGGAACACCTATAGAACCAGTCAAAGATCCAGAAAGAATAGTCTGAAGGAATTGTCAACAATAATAGCAATAGCAATAGAGCAACAACCAATGCTGAATCAGCTACCTGCTGGAGGTAATTTACCACCAAATGAGAATCCATTGCTCGATGAAGCTCACAATAATAACCTAGAAGACCCACCATCACCAGAGCTACTAGTAAATAATCTCATGGTGCGTAACGAAACGATTCTAAAGGAATATACTAAGGAATCCAGATATGGTTCAAGGGAGTATAACAAGGCCAGCCATCATGGCCAATAATTTTGAGATCAAACCAGTTATGTGACCGCCTTCGAATGTACCAACAACCAGAGTAGAAATCCAGCACAAGAGATATGAAAAAGCAGTATTCGCAAGTATAGAGGTCAAGTTGTAATATAATTACAACGGAGTAGGTAACTACTCTGAGGACCATACCCAATGGAGGTGAGCACTAAATCAATTCTAATCTAAGCATAAATATGTCTAATTAATACTTTAATCATATTATTGTAACAGTCCAATTTAGATCCTAATCAAAATGGTGGTTTTGAGACCACGAATCTAAGTCAAAAAAAATTTTAAAATTATATTCTGTGTTTATTATGTGTGAATTTATATGTGTGAAATTTTCGTGATTTAATTTGGTCATTTGAGTGTCCGATTAAATAAAATGACTTAATCACGTAAAATGAAAATTTGGTGGTTAATTGTGAAAGGGCTGAATAGTTGTTGTTCTTTTAATATAGAGGTTTTATGTTGCAATTAAATCATAATATATAGTGATGGACAGTTGTGGAAAAACATTATAAAGATTTTATATTAAACAACAAAGGTTTATTCAATAAACATATAATCAAATATGTATTAATAAAACATAAAATAAAACTAAGTGCTCATACTTTCTTTGCATGACCGAAACTTAAAGAAAATAAAGATTTAGAAAGCTTTGAATATTCGGCAATTTGGAAGCTTGAATCAAGGTGAGTTTTAGTTCGATTTTTGATAATTTTTACGTTTTTTATATCATTGCTATGTTATTTACAAAGCCCATGCTTGAATTTCTGATTTTGGTGAATATTTTAAGTTATTCCATTGATGAATATTTGAGTTTTGTGATTTTAGCTGGTGAAATATGAAAGATATGTTTTGGATTGATATGTTTTGTATTGGAATTTTTGATGATTTTGAGTAATTATGACTAAATTGTAAAAATAATAAATTATGGGACTAAAATGTGAAATAAATGAAATGTATGAACTTGAACAAACACTAGGAATATTTGGCCTAAGCATGGTGTGTGCAAATTTTGCATATTTTGTGTTTTATGTAATAGGGACTAAATTGTAAAAAGTGTAACATGTCAAGGGTAAAATGGTAATTTTCCCATTTATGTGTTTTTGGACTAAAACGAATGCAATTAAGTTTGAGTGAGTTTAATTTGTATATGTTTAGATCAAGAACCAAAGAAATCAGATTTGGATCGGGGGGAAACTAAAGTTGTCGACTAGTCGTCCCGTTCCGTTTTTCATCATACGAACCGTAGGATTCTGATATGTGTTTTGGTGTAAGATCACATTTGGAACGTTGGCATCGATATATGTGTTTTCATGTAAGACCACGTCTGGGACGTTGGCATCGATATATGTGTTTTCGTGTAAGACTACGTCTAGGACGTTGGCATCGATATATATGGTTATGTGTAAGACCATGTCTGGGAATTGGCATCGTATTTGATTCATGTAAGACCCTGTCTAGGATAGTGGCATTGATATGAGATAGCATGTAAGACCACGTCTTGGACATTGGCATTGTTCAATATATGTGATTATCTGAGTATCCTATTCGATTCTGAATGGTTCAACTGGCAATGATAAGTTGTGATCGAAGGTGTAAAATGAGCTAAAACGATCAGGTATGAGTTAGTTAGTTACCTATTTCAAAATAAGGTAAGTTGGTTATTTGATATGAAATACAAAGGATACAAGCTATTAAAATAAACATATGAGCATTGAATAGTATACACGGTTATATGCTATGTGTATGCATATGATGTTATATTTTGATTTATGAGTTTATGTATATGAATGCAAGTATACTTGGTTACATAATGACATTTTGGCTTTGAAAGTTTAATTATAGTTGTCAATATATTATATACATAAGCATTCGGCCAAGGTAACATTTATATGTGAAAGTATATGGTATATATATATATGAAATCATAAGTTTGAGACTAAATGTGATAACGATATTATAATTTGGTTTAGTTTAAATAAATTGATTATATCATTGAGTTGTTTATTTGCTTATAACTTACTAAGCTATGATAGCTTATTGTTTGTGAATGTTTGTCTTTGTTTAATAGATTTTGGATCAAGTTACAAGCTCGGGGATCGTTAGCAAATTCTATCACACTATTGACTGTTTCAGTACTTTATAAGTTGAACTTGAAATTATGGCATGTATAGGGTAGCCTAGGAGTTAGTTTATTTTGAATGTGTATGTATATAAAGCCAAGCGAAAATGGTTAATATGTTAAGGGAGAATATGAAACTTCGGTTAAGCTTATAAGTGTTATATGCTTTGGAAATGGTTGATGATTTTGGATGAAATTATGGTTGATTTGGCTATGGTTATGCACAGATAAAATATATGTGTGAACTTGATTGTTAAATTCGGTTAAAGAATTATATGTGATTTAGCATCTATGAATAGTTGATTATGTTCAAACATGGTAAGAGATTATTTTGATATATTTGTTTCATGTTATGTAAGTTTTATGTTTGGGTAAATATATTTGTTTTTGGTTAGATGATAAAATGTAAGTGATTCTTCATGACCCTAATCCGACGACAGATACGGGTTAGGGGTGTTACAATTATAGTACAAAGAATTAAAATGAGGGTTTTTCATGAATAATACTAAAAATAATAGATAAGTAAATAACAAAAAAGCAAGAAATCATATAATCGAATATATATATCAAATCTGGGCATGGTTAGCTCGCTTTGGTAGTCATAATAAACTATCATTTTGGGCTTTCATGTTCAATCAACTAGTTAATACCCCAGCAAGATCTTCAGATACATCCACTAAAATACTAAGTTAGCAAGAACTACCTATCTTCCAACCTCACAATCAAGACTGGTTTAGGGTTAAGGTGTCCATGGATAGGCAATACCAAATTTAGGCTAATTCCCACCTTGATGACTTCATAGGATTGTCTGGCCTAAGGTTTAGATTCTTTCATTTCCTGAACAATTGATCCATTAAGAAATCCCTACAAAAAAGTTAAATATTCATACCTCCACTCACTAACCCCCCACAGCAATATTAGTTCTTCATGGATCTAATAAACAATATAAACTTGGAAGGAAGAATAAACATAAAGAATAATTTCAAGAATAGAGTTTAAAACAAGCATGATTTGTATTAGGCACAGAATCCTCACAGAATTTGACTGTAACTCCAAAATCTTATTTCTTCACCAAAGTAAATAACAAGAACTAAAATAAAATATAAAACCTAAGAGAAAGGAAAAAGTACAGACTAGATCTAAAGAGAAAATTATATAATATGAATGGTGTCCATCATGTGTGCTAAATGAGCCCATTTATAGACTTTAGGATGGTTGTTGTCCTCAACCCTAGGTTAATTACCATCCCCGTGATTAATGTTTGATTGTGCAAAGCAATATTTCCTTGGTTCATAATTATTTCCCGCACAGAGGCGATGTAGCAACATCGAGGGCAGTATGCTCAACTTCATGGTGTTGTCAGGGGTATATTGCGACATCCTCAGGCTGTGTCACAACATTAAATACAATCTGGGATGTTTCTTATTCTGATCCCTATGTTGTGACATCATATGCTCCATGTTGTAACCTAGTTGTAACACCCCTCGCTCGTATTCAATGCCGGAATAGGGTTACAGAGCATTACTGGACTTATAACACATTCAAACATATATTTCATATACAATTAATCAAATCATATACATTTCTTTCACAACCAATCATTGTATCTCTAATATGAGCCTACAAGGCCCTAAACATGCATTCGGGGTAGTTCAGGACTAAACCGATAACTCAAGAAATTTTTCAACACTTAGAAAATTTTTGCATAAAACAGGGGAGACACGCCCTCATGGCCCTCCCGTGTGTCTCACACGGCCATATATTCATGCTGTAGACCTTAAAATTATAATAAAATAAATATCTTGACTTCGAATTTGTGGTCTCGAAACCACTATTCCAATTTAACTAAAAACGGGCTGTTACAACTTTCCTCCTAGGGATTTTTGTCCCTGAAGGTTAGGGTACTATTTTTGTAATAGCCCGTTTTTAGTCAAATTGGAACAGTGGTTTTGGGACCACAAATCCAAAGTTGAAATATTTAATTTATTATAATTTTAAGGTCTACAGTATGAATATATGATTGTGTGAAAATTTCGTTAAAAAATTTTATCGTTTGATTAGTCAATTTGATAAAAAGGACTAAATTGTGTAAAATGCAAAGGTACTATTCTACTAGCTAAAGGTATTTAA
Source organism: Gossypium hirsutum (assembly GCF_007990345.1). NCBI lineage: Eukaryota > Viridiplantae > Streptophyta > Magnoliopsida > Malvales > Malvaceae > Gossypium > Gossypium hirsutum. The sequence continues at coordinate 71,963,736 of NC_053428.1, forward strand.
TAGCTACAGAACTTTAAAGTAGAGGTCCTTATGTTGTAATTAAACCATTTCAATTGTGAGTGGACAAGTATGGCCATTAAATTAGGTGACTTAAAGGTTTATTATTACGGTTATTATAGTAAACTAATTATTAAGGTTAAAATAACTAAAACAAAGCCAAATTTTGTTTCATCTTTTTCCTATTGCCAAAATTACATGAGCAAAAACACCACTTTAGTGCTTTGAACATTCGGTCTGTAACACCCCTTACCCGTACCCGAGGTCGGGATAAGGTACGAGACATTATAATAAATATATCAATTTTACATTGAAACATGCATAAATTAATGCTTATTATACATATGAACTTACCTCGATACTAAAACGACCATTTTACCAACTTTCGTAATTTTTAATTTTTCTATCATTCTAGGTTCAAATCTCGTTTTCTGGGATCTAAAACATCATATTTTACTTATTTAATTAATGTACTATTGAAAACAGTCCTTAACTCAAACTTTGGTAAAATTACAATTTTGCCCCTAAACTTTTACATATTTACACTTTTGCCCCTAGGCTCGGGAATTAAACTTCATCCCTTATTCTTATGTTTTATGACATGCTGATCACTTTTCCATTATATGGCAACATTAAATTCTCACTCTAACATATACTTATGACTATTAGGTATTTTTATCGATTAATCCCTTTTACTCGTTTTCACTCAAAAACGAGTAGCACAAGTTGTCTAACATAATTTAAAACCTCATATTCTATCATAAAACAGTAAAATAAACACATTTAACCTATGGGTATTTTTCCAAATATGAACCCTAGCTTAAATTATTGCTAGAATAAGCTTAATCAAATTACCGGGATTCCAAAAACGCAAAGAACTTGAAAAACGGGGTTAGAACGGACTTACTATTGAGCTTGGAAAGCTTGAAGACCCTAGCCATGGCTTCCCCCATCTAATTTCGGCCTCCATGAAAAAGATGAGTCAATTTTGGCTTTATTTTCCTTTTTTATTTCTTTTAATTATCAAATAACCAAAATGCCCTTCCTTACTAAACTTTCAAAAATTCCATCCATGTCCAATTTTTTTCCATCACTTAGAAATTGGTCAAATGCTATTTAATACGTCCTAATTAATATTTCAAAGCAATTTAATACTAGAAACTTCTAGAATGCAAGTTTTGCAACTTATTCAATTTAGTTCCTAACTTCAAATTGAGCACTTTATGCATAGCATTTCTTCACGAAAATTTCACACAATCATGCAATCATATCATAGACCTCAAAATAATCATAAAATAATTATTTCTATCTCAGATTTTGTGGTCTCGAAACCTCTGTTCCAACTAGACCCAATTTTGGGCTATTACAACTCTCCCCCTTTAGAGATTTTTGTTTTCGAATATCTTACTGGAGTGAAGTTTAGTATCTTTCTCATAATTTCCAGCATTACTAACTAATTTTTTTCAAGATGATACTTTCAGAAACACTCTATCATCAATTTGAATCCCAATATAACTCAGTCAACTCTGATATTTCTCTAACTCTGTCCTTCACTTCTCAACCATTCTCAGTCTCTAGTCATATCAATAATTATTTTATCACTGAACTCTTTGATTCCACACTTAGGAACCTAGTCAACATGATTCTCATGAATTCCGTTATATACACCTCATCGGTAAGGGGGTGAGGTCGTACAGTCTCTAACTCGATTCTGACATATATCTATATGACACATTTTTTCATTATCCACATATGTCATTATAATCATACTATCCACTTCAAACAATTTATTATTCATATCTGCCTTACATAAAATTTCCAATTATCTCATTTCAAACAAGTGCACTCACTCATACATTCTATGAATTTTGAATAACTTTAGTCATCACATGTACTAATTAATTTAGTCAAGCATGCAACAGCATATGTAGGCCAAACAAATATGAATAAATATATCACTATATAAACTTTCATCTCACATAGTATCACATAAACATATATCACGAATTCTTATTCATACCTTCCCGAGTTTAACACATCATAGCTACACTTTATTCAAATACTTCAATATTACTATTAAATGGTCAGATGTAGCTCAGTTGGAGAATACTTTATTTTAAACAAAATGGTCCTCATTAGTGTCGAGAGACATCACACTATCACATATTTGTGGCATGTATAACTAAACTCTCACACTTGCTATGTTAGTCTGAGAAGCAACTAAACCTACTCTGATACCACTAAATGTAACACCCCTTACCTGTACCCGAGGTCGGGATAAGGTACGAGACATTACCGGACAAACATACAAACATTAAACTAAGATACGGGCCATAAAATTTCATTCATATTTCAAAACGTTCATTCACTTACACATAGTCCCTTATTTGAGTCTACGAAGCCCAAAACATACTTTAGAAAGGGTTCGGGACTAAACCAAGAACTTACAAAAATCTTGAAAATTTCATGCTTTAAGGCTCCACACGCACGTGTCCCAAAGTTGTGTTCCATAGACGGCTGAGACACATGGTCGTGTCTCTGCCTGTGTGGAATATACCTAGGCTATTTTCCAAGCTTTGGTCAACCTTAATCTCTTACACACTTATAAAAAATCAAAAGCATATAACATGGTATTCATTTAATGATTAAATATTCTCAATTAAACCACGAACATAGCATTTGTATGTCATCATACATGTGTCTCTCATACTCATTTTACCTTGTTTATTATAGTACCACTTATACATTTATACCAAGATTATCATCTTACCAAATATCTTCAGCTTAATCATCAAGCATTCATATTTAAAACTAGATCATATCTTTATAAAATATCACAATTCATATGCGCAAAATAACATGTTTTCCTGAAACATTTCAATTCAACTCCATACCCAACAAGCATTACATTGAGACTAGTCATATATATATACATGTCATGATACATATCATTCTCTTGCTGTTTTCTTATAAACATATATCATTTATTTCATTATATCAATATTTCATATACCATAGTTTCCATGTATTCCACATATATTTATTTCCTCCTCCTCCTCTCCATTCCACATCCTTAATGTATATAGCATTCTTGTAAGTACGATTTCACAATTTACTAATAAATGCTCACATCAAACTATCCACACGAGTCATAGTCACTTACTTATTTATAATTCGAGCTACAGAGCTCCAAATTAAGATATGTAAATTTCCCCTGAAACTAGACTCACATATCTTTCCACCATAAAATTTTCATAATTTTTGGTTTATCCAATTAGTACAGTTTATTCATTAAAATTTCCCCTGTTTCACTTTCTGATAGTTCTAACTTCTCTTCACTAAAAATTAATTATCTCACAGTACAAAACTCGAATAATGTTCTTGTTGATTTATCTTGAAAATAGACTCATTAAGGATTTTAAACATATAAGTTTAATCCTCTAATTATTTTTATCCAAATTTTTGTGTTTTTCCAAAGTCAGAACAGGGGATCACGTAATCATTCTGAACTAGTCTCACAAAAACATAAATATCTCAAAATATAGAACTCGTTTTCTTTCTCTATTTATTTTATATGAAAATAGACTCATTAATATTTAATTTGATATCTCATTCAGTCCCTGATTCAATTTCTACTATTTTTTGTGATTTTTCAAAATCACATCACTGCTACTGCCCAAAATAGTTTTATTGCTAATTCACTCTTTCACACTTTCTTTGTATTAACCTCATTTTAACATACATATCACAAATAATTTTCACCACATTTCATACATCACAAGTATAGGCCCATGATCACAAGGTCACCATAAAATCATCCTCGTGTATAACTTACTTGTTTATAACCTTACCACACCCTGGTCACTTAATGAACACATCATTCACATAACCAAGTTCCTGCACTTATTCATCACAAAACTCACAAAGCAATACATAGAGAGTCTCCCGTTGAACACTTCGGATCAATCCCCGATACTTGGTGATTTCAGCACATAGCTCCACCCATCATATAGTTCGGCTCTCTTGTACACATGGTGAACACTCAGTACCACCCATGTGAGCTAGCCAATTTATCTCGTAGCTCTCTTGTCTACATGGTGTCCTTCACCTGGAACCACGCATGCGACCTAGCTACATATATCTCGTAGCTCTCTTGTCTACATGGTGTACACATAGTATCACCCATGCGACCTAGCTACATCATAATGTCTTGTAGCTCTCTTGTACACATGATGTGCACTCAGCACCATACATGTGACCTAGCTACGTTCCATCTATATTATTCAATCTTTCCGAATGTTCAATCGGGATTTCTTTCTCTTTTCCAACAATTTCACCAATCAAGTAATTATCCACAAACATATTTCCAATATTATTATAAAATATCATAATAGAAGTAATATTGATGTATTACTTACATATAAACTTACATCTCATTTAATATCAAGGCAATAACATTAAATTACACATTGCCTTATTAAAAATCATATGAACTTACAATTTCCCATAATATCCATAATCATAGAAATCACATTTATGTATGATAATTCAATGCACTTCATGTACCATAGACATATTTTTAAATCAATTAATAAACTTGGCACCATAATCATTTAATTTAACATAATTCAATTAATTCACTAAATTTAACTTTCAAATATAAATTACAGCATTATTGCTGTATCATACTAATTTACATACTTTCAACACCTTGGAAATAATAATAAATATATCAATTTTACATTGAAACATGCATAAATTAATGCTTATTATACATATGAACTTACCTCAATACTAAAACGGCCATTTTACCAACTTTCCCAATTTTCGATTTTTCTATCATTCTAGGTTCAAATCTCATTTTTCGGGATCTAAAACATCATATTTTACTTATTTAATTAATTTACTATTCAAAACAGTCCTTAACTCAAACTTTGGAAAAATTACAATTTTGCCCCTAAACTTTTACATATTTACACTTTTGCCCCTAGGCTCGGGAATTAAACTTCATCCCTTATTCTTATGTTTTATGACATGCTGATCACTTTTCCCTTCTATGGAAACATCAAATTCTCACTCTAACATATACTTATGACTATTAGGTATTTTTACCGATTAAGCCATTTTACTCGTTTTCACTCAAAACCGAGTAGCACAAGTTGTCTAACATAATTTAAAACCTCATATACTATCATAAAACAGCAAAATAAACACATTTCACCTATGGGTATTTTTCCAAATATAAACCCTAGCTTAAATTATTGCTAGAATAAGCTTAATCAAATTACCGGGATTCCAAAAACGTAAAGAACTTGAAAAACGGGGCTAGAACGGACTTACTATTGAGCTTGGAAAGCTTGAAAACCCTAGCCATGGCTTCCCCCATGCTAATTTCGGCCTCCATGAAAAAGATGAGTCAATTTTGGCTTTATTTTCCCTTTTTATTTCTTCTAATTACCAAATGACCAAAATGCCCTTCCTTACTAAACTTTCAAAAATTCCATCCATGTCCAATTTTTGTCCATCACTTAGAAATTGGTCAATTTTCTATTTAATACCTCCTAATTAATATTTCAAAGCAATTTCATACTAGAAACTTGTAGAATGCAAGTTTTGCAACTTATTCAGTTTAGTTCCTAACTTCAAATTGAGCACTTTATGCATAGAATTTCTTCACGAAAATTTCACACAATCATGCAATCATATCATAGACCTCAAAATAATCATAAAATAATTATTTCTATCTCATATTTTGCGATCCCGAAACCTCTGTTCCAACTAGACCCAATTTTGGGCTATTACACGGTCACTTGTCCTTATACATGTAAGTCCGTTTTTGTCTCATTTTTAATGATTTCTATGTTTTTGAGATCGTTGAAACTAGGTCTAGCTAGCCTAGGGAAAGAATTTTCCAAGTGTTGAAAAATTTCTTGAGTTATCGGTTTAGTTTCGAACCACCCTAAATGCGTGTTTAGGGCCTCGTAGGCTCGTATTAGGGGCACAATGATTGGTTGTGAATGAAATTTATATTATTTGTTTAATTGTATATGAAATGTATGTTTGAATGTGTTATAAGTTCGATAATACTCTGTAACCTTATTCCGACGTCGAATACGAGTGAACGGTGTTACAGTTTTCTCATTACTTCCTCGGGTACCCACATGGCTTCTTCGACACTGTGTCGTTGCCAAAAAACCTTCACCAAAGTTATTTGTTTATTTCTCAACTCTTTATTCTCTCAAGCTAAAATTTGAATCGGTTCTTCGTTGTATGTCATGTCGGGTTGAATTTCAATCTCTGTCGAAGAAATTACATGTGAAGGATCTGATCTGTATTGACGCAACATCAATACATGAAACACATTGTGGATTTTCTATAATTCTAACGGTAATGCTAGCTGATATGCCACTGGACCTATTCTTTCAATGATTTCATACGGCCTAATGAAACGTGGACTTAATTTACCTTTACGACCAAATCGAAGGATTGTTTTCACGGAGATACTTTCAAAAAATAGTTTATCACCGAACTGAAATTCAATATATTTTCGTTTTAAATTTGCATACGATTTCTATCGATCTTAAGCTACTTTCAAATATTCGTGAATTACTTTCACTTTCTCTTCGGTTTCTCTAACCAAATCAACCCCGTGAATCTGTTTCTCACTCAACTCGGCCTAATATAATGGAGTTTGACATTTACGATCATACAATTCTTCGTACGGTGCCATTTTTATGCTCGATTGACAACTGTTATTATACATGAATTCAATCAATGGAAAATATCTCTCCTAGTTGGCTTTGAACTCTAAAACACAAGAGCGAAGCATATCTTCGAGAATTTGAATTACTCTCTCGGACTGACCGTCGGTTTGCGGATGAAAACCCGTACTAAAGTTCAACTTAGTACCCAGAGCTTCTTGCAATTTCTTATAAAATCACGATGTAAACCTCAGATCTCCATCCAAAATAATCAAAACTGGCACCCCATGCAATCTAAAAATGTGACAGCTCTAATTTGACCCCAGTCGGAAAGTGGTTTCGAGACCACAAAACTGAGTCATAAAAATAATTAGACATTATATTCGGTGCTTATCATATGTGAAAGTTCATGTGTGAAAATTTCATGCTTTGATATTGTCATTTGTGAGTGAAATTATTAAATAGGACTTATATGGAAATTTTTGAAAATGTGATAGGTAATTTTTGTGGTGGTTAAATAATTAAGGGTGTAAGATAAGTGGATTTGCATGTTAAATTTCCCACTTTAGTTTTAGTGGCCGGCCATAATGATGATGTTAAGCAAAATATGTATTATATATTAATATTATATAATAGTAATGGTTTAAATTATGAAATAAAAATATTAATTGAAATAAGGAAAGAAGAACAAAAGGTTTGGTTCATCTTCTTCCTTGTTTAGCCGAACCTTAAAGAAGAAAGGGGAGATAGCCATTTGGTCACTTTTGAGCTAGAATTAAGGTATGAAATTCATGTTAATTTTTGAAATTGTAGCATATATTAAGTTAGTTACTAAGTCCCTAATTTTGCCATGTCAAAATTTTGATTTTAGTAGTAATATGAGTATTCGGCTATGGAAGATTTTTGAAGAGAAAAAGATTAAGGATGTCGCCTGATTCTGGTTGCTGTTAAATTTTGCGTATCTTGTACAGTGAGTAAAATGCACAAAATAAATATGGTTGGAACTAACATTCATTGTTGTTCGGTTTATGCTTGAGGAGTTTAAAATTTGGGAGCTTAAAACTGTTTAAATTGCTATTTATATTGCTGTCCAAAAGTTTCAATTTTAGTAATGTCCCATTATTAATAGTTGAAACTAAGAAACAATTATTTGATGAAAGGATGTAGGTGGCTAAATTGTCTGAAAATTTAATTGTTGTTAGCTCGAAAAGTATTCGAATGCGTGCTGGAAATTAATATCTAAAGGCATGTTAGAGTTTAATATGTCTGAATGTATACAGGAGATTAATTTAACCCTACTTAAATAGACGAAATGTGTACGTAATTTAACCTTGTCTATTCAATAATTATTGTTGTTGTTCTGTTTCAAAACAGGTCAAGAGCTTATATACTTAAAAAATTAAAGTAGTACATTGCATGATCTTGAATGATTAATTAAATGCTTTTTGGTGGCTTTGATATATCATTATCGAATTATAATACAATATATATACGAGTACTGTATGTATAAAATATTGAAATTTTATAGGTAATGTGATGTTTATTTGTGTGTTTAAAATGAAATGCCGAATGTGAACATAGATAATAGTTGAGTAATGTTTGTGTTTAAAATGATGGAATGGAGTGGATGCTTTAAATGTGTTATGACCAATTATAAGTTAAATTAAGGTTTGCTAAATTACCATTGTCATTGCTGAATATGTGCTTAATTAAAGAAGAATTTGTTGTTGAATGTTTTAAATGATTTAGATAGTTATAAATTAAGTCGAAGCTTGGTAAAATTGAATAATTGTGGCTTAATTGTTTAATGGCAATTGGCTATTATGGTGAAATGCACTGTTAATATTTAGTTGCTAGTGTTTATATGTGTGTTAGCCGAATTTGAACTTGAATAATGATTTGAACATGATGTATTGTATTGAGATTATGCTTAAGTGAAATTATAGATATATGTGATGAAATTGATTGGTGATTTACATGTTTAAATAATATGAATGCAAAGAGTTGTGAAAGAGTAAACTGTAGTAAATCTGCTTGGGACAGCAGCTGTAACGTGAATTTGGAAAAAATCACCATAAATTGTGGGAGTGGAGTTAGAAGCTGAATAAATTATGTAATTAAAGCTTAATAAGTCTAGTTTCAAATGAAATCAACGAGAACATATTTTGACTTCTGTACAATTAGAAATTTGATTCGTAGTAAAGGGTGGTCAGATTAGTCAAACAGTGAAACAGGGGAAACTTTAAGAGAAATCTGGTATTGATTGACAAAACTAAAAATTCTGAAAATTTTAGGGATAAAATATATATGAGTCTATTTTCAGGAAAATTTTACGGCAATTGATTTGGTGTAACACCCCGTACCCGAGACCGTTGCCGGAGTCAGACACGAGGGGTTCACAGACTAAATTCGCTTACTATTGCAGTCCATTTTAAATTTTTCCAGACAATTGGCTAACTGTGTCGCTGTCACCTTAAAAATCATATCTTGAGTTTCACAATTCGAAAATCAGTTTCGTGATTTTTCCCTGAAACTAGACTCCTATGTCCATCTACAAATTTTTTCTAGAATTTTTGGTCGGGCCAATTAGTACAGTTTATTAGTTAAAGTCTCCCCTGTTACAGGGTGCGACTACACTGACCTTCATGCGTTACAATTTGGATATCTCCCTGTACAGGGCTTCAATACTGATGCCGTTTGTTTCTATAGAAACTAGACTCAGAGAGGAATCTATAAATATATGGCATGACTCCTAATTATCTCTGGTTAATTTATAATGAATTTCCAAAGTCAGAACAGGGAATCCAGAAACCGTTCTGGCCCTGTCTCACGAAAACCTAATTATCTCTTAACATACCACTCATATGACCGTTTCGTTTCTTCCATATGAAAGTGGATTCATCAAGGTTCATTTAAATAATTTATTCACTATTTAATTATATTTCTACTATTTTTAGTGATTTTCCAAATCTACATCACTGCTGCTGTCAGCATCTGCCTTTAAGGTAGACTTTACCTATTTCATAGTTTCCATGATTCAACTAGCCCTTTTAGCATAAATAGCACAAATTATGATAGTGATTAACCATTCCCATGGCCAATCCTTGTTAAGCATATCCACACCTCTCAATAACCATATCCATACCAAATTATTATAACATTATGCTCAAACATATATAAGCCATTTTCGCATGGCTATCCAAAATTATACAAATCCAAAGGGTCCATGACCCACTACAAAAAGGGTAGTCCTATACATGCCATTTTCAGAGTTCAACCAAAAGTGTACCAAAAGGGCTTTGATAGTGTGGGCGACTTCGACTTCAATAATCCCGAGTCCGATAGCTGACGAACCAAAATCTATAAAACAGAGATTCAAAGAACGGAGTAAGCATTTAATGCTTAGTAAGTTTTAAGCAAGACAAAGTGTTCTCAATCACTATTATTGGTCATTCATTTCAACTGTTCGATGAAGTTAATCTAGAGCTTCATCTCTATCTATAATATCATTAAACGCAACACTTGGCTGCCACATATATACTTTCGAATAATAATGACCTAGATGGTCAAATATTTCCAAAGCACATTCTCACATTTGGAGTTATAATATTAATCACATTTACCTACCTCTTTGATACTGATAATTCACCTCGAAATCACTCCACCGATGAGTAAGTAATACGTACCTGAACATCTTGAATACATAATACTTATTTGATGGTAACTTAATGCAGAAACTCAATATTAAAGTCTTACTTGAATCCTAGGATTTAGCCGTTGGGTCTTTAAAGCTCGGATATAGTACGAGCACGAAGCCTACGGACATTAATCAGGATAATACTCTCGCATAAAGCCTGCGGGGTTTTAACCCGGATATAGTACTGACACAATTGCCCTTCGGGACTTATCACATTTATACACTTTCACATCCATCACGTTGGCCACTCGGCCCTGTCACATATATACACTTTCACATTCATCACATCGGCCATTAGGCCTCATCACATATATACACTTTCACATTCATCACATCGGCTATTAGGCCTTATCACATATATACACTTTCACATTCATCACATCGGCCATTAGGCCTTATCACATATATATACACTTTCACATTCATCACATTGGCCATTCGGCCTTATCACATATATACACTTTCACATTCATCACATCGGCCATTAGGCCTTATCACATATATACACTTTCACATTCATCACATCGGCCATTAGGCCTTATCACATATATATACACTTTCACATTCATCACATTGGCCATTCGGCCTTATCACATATATACACTTTCACATTCATCACATTGGCCATTCGGCCTTATCACATATATACACTTTCACATTCATCACATCGGCTATTAGGCCTTATCACATATATACACTTTCACATTCATCACATCGGCTATTAGGCCTTATCACATATATACACATTCACATTCATCACATCGGCCATTAGGCCTTATCACATATATACAATTTCACATTCATCACATCGGCCATTAGGCCTTATCACATATATATACATTCACATCACAATTATCCAAATATACTTCACATATCACATATACTATCATGTATACACTTTGTCTTGGCCGAATCTACATTAATCATTTCCCAATGAATAATTCAATTTCACGCCATACTATCATTTCATATTCGAATACTCATAAACTTACAATTTCACAAATTTTAATATCAAAGATCCACCTAACACTCATGTATCGTTTTACAATATCACGATTTAGAATTCACGTATGGGTTTAATCAATAGCTTATGAGTAACTAAAACAAGTTTTATCCATGTTTACAACAAAATCACATATTCACTATGAGCTGTTTTCCTGAGCAGTAGTCACTAAATTATTTATAACTGGAGCTACAAAACTCCAAATCACTTGCTGTTAATTTTCCCTGAATGTACACTTGTATATCTTCCATCCATAAAATTTTCAGAATTTTAGGTTTGGCCAATCAATACCAGATTTTTCTTAAAGTTTCCCCTATTTCACTGTTTGACTAATCTGACCACTCTTCACTACGAATCAAATTTCTCATTTTACAGAATTCAAAATGTGTTGTATTTGATTTCATTTGAAACTAGACTCATTAAGGAGCCTAAGAATATAAATTTTATCTTATAACCATTTTTGTACAATTTATAATGATTTTCTAAAAACAGAACAGGGGATTTTGGAGTCATTCTGACACTGTCCCACACAACTTTAAATATCTCTTTATAGGAAATTTCTTTGCTTCCACGGTCTCTTTTATAAGAAACTAGACTAAATAAGCTTTGATTACATATTTTATTCAGCCTATAATTCCACACCAACAATTTATAGTGATTTTCTAAAATCACGTTACTGCTGCTGTCCAAAGCAAATTATTACAATTTGCTCTTAAATTTCCAAGTCCAAACACTTATGAACTTACCATTTGAGTTTAAGACATATCATGGCCACATCATATCTTATTAAATCAACTCATTATGTCCTATTATGACTGAATTTACTCAACGTTTAATCACTTAAAACTTACCTCGGATGTGGTCGAACGATTTCGGCGGCTATTCGATCACTTTTTTCCTTCCCTTTATCGGATTTAGTTCCCCTTTGCTCTTGAGCTTAATTTAACAAATAAATTGATTTAATCATTTGAACATCGAAAAGAGAAAATCAAGGTACTTAACCCATATATATATACATTAGACATTAAAGTCACATACATATGAAATCATGAATCAACTCAACATATTAACCCACACTCTCTTTTAGCCGATTGTCTAAGCCAAGATTAAGCCACCAATATGCTTACTTATGGCCGAACATACACATCAACTTATGTACTCATTCATGTGGCCGAACATACATGTCTATGTTGAGGCCGATTGCAACACTTAATACATTCTACAAGTATGGTCACTTGTATTGACTAAACACCATTTTGTTTCAAGTTCAAAACTTGGCCAATACACATATATACACTAGTAAAGCATCGTCTCCCTTTCCATCAATTCAACACATGCATTACTCATTAATATACAAAATTATATTCGGCCTTAGCACACAACTTGGTAGCCGATTCTTCTCCATCTAGCAACTAATGCACATATGTGCTCATTTGTTAGACTCTACTTCATCTAACAACAACCATATTTTCCCTTCTACTTCCTACCATGGCCGGATGCTCAAGATACCTCAATATCGAAACTTTTAGCTTGGATTGCTTAAAGAACTTGGTGATGAGTTCAAATTTACCTAACACCTCAAGCCTCATAACACATCTATATAGCTAACATGCTAATAGTCTCAAGGCTTCAACTAAAACTTTTGAAGCCTCTTAGTCGAATACTAACTCTCTAATAATCCCAAATCCATCCATGAGATAGTTAGAATTTAGACTAATCATCCAAGGGATGTATGAACTTTCAAAGTAACACTAAACATACCTTAATCTAGTGAGCCTTCATAGCCAATTTTTCTCCAAGCTCATTCCCTTCCTTTCTTCTATTTGGCCAAAGATGTTCAAGGATGAACACTTTTTTTTTCTTTGTTTCCTTTCTTCCATTCACGGCAAAGGGGGGGCATGGATGAGACCATTTTTTTTTTGTCATCATTTACCTTCCCATTATTATTTTATCCTTTCTCCCATAAACCATTAGAACAACATGTTTTATGACATGTTTTGCCCATCACCCTTTGTCATGGCTGGCCACTAGTAATTAAATGGGGGAAATTGACATGCAAGTCCACCCTTTTGATTACATGCACTAATAGATCTTTATGGATTAACCTATCACATTTCAAAAGTGTCACACATAAGTCCTATTACTAAATTCACATGCAATCGACTAAATCGAAGCTCAAAACTTTCACACATTCATATTCACATATTTTAGACAATAAATATCATATTCAAATAATTTAGTGACTCGGTTTAGCAGTCCCGAAACCGCTTTCCGACTAGGGTCATTTTAGGGCTGTCACATTTGGAGTTTCATAGCTCCAGTTATAAATAATTTAGTGACTGTTGCTCAGGAAGACAACTTATTGAGAATTTGTGATTATGTGGTAAACATTGATAAAAATTTGTTAATGAGTTGCTTAATGTTTTCTTATAAACTACTATGATCTATATGTGTGAAAGTCGAATATAGATATTATATTTCTGAAGTAATGCTTGAATAGTCGAATAATGACTAGTTTAAAATTTTTGAATTTAAGCTCAAGAGCAAAGAGGGTCAAAGTTGGATAGGGGAAAAGAGAAAGTAATTGAGTAGTCTTTCCGCAACCGTTCAAGTATATACGAGGTAAGTTTTGAATAGTCACATTTAGTACGTAATTGATAATGTCTTGATCTGTGTATGATAACTGTACTGTGATCTATTGATTCTATTTGAATATAGTTGAGTGACAAATAATATATGTTTAAGGCTTAAAGCTGAATAGACATTAGAAGTTAAGCTTGGAAAGTAAAATGGACATATATTCTTATGTATGTTATTGAGCCAAAAGTTATATGAATAGTGCCCATGTTATGCTATTATCCGAAGGGAATAAATGAACTATGATTGTGAGATGTTATGTGAATTGAATTTTCTTGCGAATAAGTATGCATGACATTCAGTGATGTTTATCCGGACTTAGGGTCCGTAGGCTATGTGCTGGAATTATATCCGAACTTAGGGTCCGCAGGCTATATGCTAGAATTATATCCGGACTTAAGGTCTGCAGGCTATGTGCTAGAATTATAACCGAACTTAAGGTCCGCAGGCTACGTGCTGGAAATATGTCCGGGCTAAAGTCCCGCAGGCTTCGAGCTGGTATTATATCGGGTTTAAATTCCCGCAGACTTGTGCTGGTAATTGGTTTCAAGTCCTAAGACCTGAAAGGCTTAATGCTAGTATGTTAAGCAAGATTACGATATTGAATGTGTGACACCCCTAATCTGACCCTAGTCGAAATGTGGTTTCGGGACCACGAAACCGAGTTTTATAAATAATTGAAAGTTATATTCTATGTTCATGAGGTGAGTAAATGCATGTGTAAAAAAAATTTCAAGCATTTATTTTGCCATTTGTATGTGAAATTTTGAAACGGGACTTATGTGAAACATTGGTAAAATAGGTTAGGTAAATATATAAAGTGATCTAATAGAGCATGTATTCAAAAATGTGGACTTGCATGTCAATTAGACCATTTTTGAATGCAAATGGCCGACCAACACATGCATGTAACAATGTGTTCTCTTGTCTCCATTTTTAATTAGTGGGAATTAAGGTATGATTTCATATGTTTTTCTTTGGATTTTGAGAAATTTAAATTGGTTTTAAAGCTCCTAAAATGACCCATGTATGTGATTTTGTGTTTGTGATGCATGAAGCATTCGGTCATGAGCTCAATGGGTTACATTGTGTATGTTTTGATAATTTGTAAGGAGAAATGTGACAGTCCTAATTCGACCCTAGTCGGAATGTGGTTTCGGGGCCACAAAACCGAGTCCCAAAATTTATTTAAAATTTGGTTGCGTATCCTCTATGTATATTAGTGCATGTGTGAAAATTTGATGTTTTAATTTAGACTTATGAAGGTGAATTTCATGTGATTGACTTAGTTGAGAACCTAAGAAAATCTGATAGGGGAATATGTAAGGATCAAATGATAACAAAGTGAGGAAACTTGGGTTTGCATGTCAAATCACCCAAACCTCAAGTAGTGGCCGGCCAAGCAAGGATGGTTCTTCCATTAAGTTGAATTTTTAATGATGCTTTTATTAGTAAATGATTAAAATAGATCAACAAAAAAAAAGAAAGGGGAATAAAATAAGAAAGCAAGAGAAAGTCTTCATCTTCTTTCTTTTCTTGAACTGTCGTGAGCTAGGGAAGGAGGGGAGAAATGTTCTAAGACATTCGGCCATCATAAGGGAAGATTAAGGTAGGATTCATGTTAGTTTTGTTAAATTTTTGTGAAAATCTAGCTAGTAGCCAATGTCTTATCATGTCCCATATGTTAATTTTCTACCTAAATAAGTAATTAAATGGCATACGGTTAGGGAGAGGTAAATGCTAAGAGTATGGTGCTTTTGATGTTGTGAAGGGAAATAATAGGAAGGTGAAAGAAGATTTAGGTAGAAATGTAGTTATATGTGGATTTATATGATGTTACAAATAGATGGGAAGCTATGCTAGATTAGAAGAAAAAAATTCGGCCAAGTGTTCATGGGAGGAAACTATGTGTTTGAAAGAATAAAAATGATACTATAATTGATAGTATAGGTATTCGGCCATTTAATCAAGTGTATAGGTGATGTTAGATCTAATTTTAGCACATTCGGCTATATAAGTATGCCCATTTGTGATATTACCTTTGATTGTATAAAATCGACTAAAATGGGTAGTTAGTAAGGGTGGTTACCTAATATACAAATATGTATATGTGTATGTGTAATTGGATTATTGATAGTAATGATATTACATGGTTATTAGCCGAATGACCCAAAAGCATAAGGTAGAAAGCTCAAGAGGTTGAAGGAGGGGAATCAAGCAAGGGCAAAGCAAAGAACATCGAGTAGCCGAGTTGGAACCGTTTTACCCAACACAAAGTAAGTTCTTAAGTATTTGAGTTTGATTCCTTTGTAAGTTTTAAGTGATTAAACGTTGAGTAAATTCAATTATAATAGGACATGATGAGTTGATTTAATAAGATATGATGTGGCCATGATATGTTCTAAGCTCAAATGGTAAGTTCTTAAGTGTTTGAGCTTGGGAATTTAAGGGTAATTTGAAATAGTCTGCTTAGGACAGCAGCAGTAACGTGACTTTAGAAAATCACCATAAATTTATGGATTTGAATTAGAGGCTGAATGAGACATGAAATTAAATCTTAATGAGTCTAGTTTCTTATAAAAGAAACCGTGTAAGCAAAGGAATTTCCGATAATGAGATACTTAAAGTTGTGTGAGACAGCACAGAATGACACTGTAATCCTCTGTTCTGTTTTTAGAAAATCATTATAAATTGTACAAAAATGGTTATAAGATAAAATTTATATGCTTAGACTCCTTAATGAGTCTAGTTTCAAATGAAATCAAATACAACACATTTTGAATTCTGTAAAATGAGAAATTTGATTCGTAGTGAAGAGTGGTCAGATTAGTCAAACAGTGAAACAGGGGAAACTTTAAGAAAAATTCTGGTATTGATTGGTCAAACCAAAAATTTTGAAAATTTTATGGATAGAAGATATATGAGTCTGTTTTCAGGGAAAATTAACAGCACTTCATTTGGAGTTTTGTAGCTTCAGTTACAAATAATTTAATGACTGTTGCTCAGGAAAACAGCTTGTAGTGAATATGTGATTTTGTTGTAAACCTTGATAAACTTGTTTTAGTTGCTCATAAGCTATTGATTAAACCCATACGTGAATTCTAAATTGTGATATTGGAAAATGATAGATGTAGATTCAGCCAAGACAGTGTGTATACGTGAAAGTATATGTGGTATGTGAAGTATATTTGGATAATTGTGATGTGAATACATGAAAATCTATATTTTGATTTAGGATTCTATGTGATGGATATGAACATGCATATATGAGATAAGGCCTAATGGCCGATGTGATGAATGTGAAAGTGTATATATATGTGATAAGGCCTAATGGCCGATGTGATGAATGTGAAAGTGTATATATGTGATAAGGCCTAATGGCCGATGTGATGAATGTGAAAGTGTATATATGTGATAAGGCCTAATGGCCGATGTGATGAATGTGAAAGTGTATATATATGTGATAAGGCCTAATGGCCGATGTGATGAATGTGAAAGTGTATATATGTGATAAGGCCTAATGGCCGATGTGATGAGGCCTAATGGCCGATGTGATGAATGTGAAAGTGTATATATGTGATAAGGCCTAATGGCCGATGTGATGAATGTGAAAGTGTATATATGTGACAGGGCCGAGTGGCCAACGTGATGGATGTGAAAGTGTATAAATGTGATAAGTCCCGAAGGGCATTTGTGTCAGTACTATATCTGGGTTAAAACCCCGCAGGCTTTATGCGAGAATATTATCACTGATTATTGTCCGTAAGCTTCGTGCTCGTACTATATCCGAGCTCTAAAGACCCGATGACTACGTGTGGAGATTATGTCCGGGTAAGACCCGATGACTACGTGTGGAGATTTTGTCCGGGTAAGACCCGATAACTTCGTGTGGAGATTTCGTCTGAGCTAAAGGTCTCACCGATAATCCGAGTAGAGGTTAAAGCTATAAGACTTCGTAATAAGAATTGCTTATAAATATATTCAATGCGAAAGGTTAAACAGGTATGTACTCCAAGTTTATATGTGAGCTTGATTTGCACTAAATCTTAAGGTAGTTATGTGATGCATACGAGAGCAATCTATGAGACTATTCCTATGATTATGTGACGTCGGATCAGTGTGAGAGGTTATGTGAAATCATACGATATATCTATGTCACATGAGCTCACTTTTATGTGAAAGTTTATCTGCCTATTGTATATGATGAGATGTGCATATTCCCTAAAGGGATGGCATGCCCGAAGGAAGAGTGAAATAAAAATAAGAACAACTATGTTATAATGTAATTGTTATCTGTTGACACTGCTTAAAACTTACTAAGCATTGTAATGCTTACTCCGTTTACTCTGTTTCCTCTGTTTTATAGATCTCATTGCGAAGCTAAAGGCTCGGGGATCGTCAGCAACTAGTCACACTATCACTATCCACTGCTTGTTACTGTTATGTTTAGAACTATTTTATGGCATGTATAGAATAGACTAGTGGCGGAAGAATATTTTTGGTTAATGTATATAAGCCATGCGAAAATGGCATCTTTTGAATGTTTACTTAGTGAAGTTTAAATTTTATCTCTGGCTGTGCTTAGTACTTATTTAAATGAATGATCTTTATTTCAAGAAAAAAGTTTAAAATTTTACTGTTCTGACATGAGTTACAAGTCCGGTAATGCCCCTTACCTATTCCGGCGACGGTTACGGGATAGGGGTGTTACAGAATGTTTGCAGTAAACCATCGTTGAGTAAGTACTATACATTTGAGATGTTCAGGTACGTATTACTTACTCATCGGTGAATTGATTTCGGAGTGAATCATTAGCATCAAAGAAGAATATATATATAAATATGATTGATGGTTACATTTACGAATATGAGAATGATTTAATTGGTCATGGTATATTTGTATATGAATTATATGTTAAAATTTCTTTATGTACTCATGTACATTCAGTCAATGATTTTGTGAATTATTAGTATTAAAGAATGATACTTAAGTGTGAATGATTGTTAATATATGAGATTATTTGATTTAAATGCATCGTATGAACTTTATGTAGAAGAAAAATATGTGCTGAGAAATCTATGTTTATGTTTATATGTATTCAGCCATGAAGTAATTTGAATTGAGAATAAGTCTGTTTAAATGAATGTTTCGATTTTCGATAAGTCTTTAATTGTTTGTGATGCTTAAAACTTACTAAGCTTTGAAAGCTTACTCTGTTCTTTATTTCTCTGTTTTATAGATTGTTGATTTTGGACACCGACTCGGGGATCGTCAGCAGTTCATCACACTATCGATCTTTTTGGTACAGTTATATTTTGGACTCAATATGGCATGTATAGGTTAGGCTGATGATAACGATGTTTTGAAATTGTAAATATTTTGGCCATACGAAAATGGCGTATAACTTAAAATATCAGTATGTATTTTAGCTCGATCTCTGTTTATGTTTATTGACAATGTGAATGAGATAATTAAATTTTTAGTTTGATAATACCTCTTAGCCTTAAACCAGCGACCGGATTCGGGTTAGGGGTGTTACAATTTATTGGTATCAGAGCTACAGTTTAGTCGTTTCTAGGACTAACGTAGCGTATTTGAGTCTAGCTATACATGCCACATAGTGTTAATATGATAGTGTGTAACACCCCTATCCCGTAACCGTCACCGGAATAGGTGAGGGGCATTACCGGACTTGTAACTCATGCCAGATCAGTAAAATTTTGAACATTTTCTTGGAGTAAAGATCATTCAATTGGATAATTGCTAGACACAACCAGGGATAAAATTTAAAACTTATAAAAGTAAACATTCAAAAGATGTCATATTCGCATTGCTTATATACATTAACCAAAATATCCTCCCACTACTAGTCTATTCTATACATGCCATAAGATAATCCAAAACATAGCAGTACCAAACAGTGGATAGTGATAGTGTGACAAGTTGCTGACGATCCTCGAGCAAAAAGGCCAAAATCAACAATCTATAAAACAGAGAAACATAACAACAGAGTAAGCTTTTGTAAGCTTAGTAAGTCTTAAGCAATTTAAAACCAGTGAACTCAAATATAACCAATTTGTTTATTTGATTCACATATAACATTTCATTTCATATCTATAGTTATCCTCATCGGACAAATCAAAATGTATATCCCACAATATCCTATTCTATTTCTCCATAATCGAATACTCACATATTCATATGGCATTTTCATATTTGCTTTTCATTTTAAAATCATGATTTAATTATGATGGGTCTAACATGTACAAGTATTTATCACATACCTGACCAACCAAATTAAAAGTCGATCTTACGAATTCTCATATAACCTCTTTCTAGGTATACTACCCTTTTTGGCCAAATATACACAATTACGTAATACACAATAAGCAGATGAATTCTCACTTGATAGTGATCTCTTATAAACATAGGTACATTACATATTTTCACCTAACTTTTCACATTGACCAAATTCACAATAATCATAGAACAGTCTTATTGCTTTACTCACATATGCATCACATAACAACCTTGTGATTTAATCCAAATCAAGCTTAAATATAATCTCAAAATACATACCTGACCAACTTAACGCATTGAACGTATTTATTACCAATTGTTACTGTAAAGTCGTATAATCTTATGCTTTACTCGAATCTTCAATGAGACCTTTAGCTCGAATAATCCCCACACGTAGTCATCGGGTCTTACCCGGGCATAATCTCCACACGTAGCCATCGGGTCTTACCCAGAATATATTTCCAAGTTTCATGTACATTTAATCACATGTTACAACATTCACATCGACTATCATATTTGTAATTCATTTGTCTCATCAAATATCTAAATATACACACCTTTCACATTTGGTCATTCGGCCACAATATATACACATCTCATACATATTTCACATTAGCCATTCGGCTTTACCACATATACATATCTCATACATATTTCACACTAGCCATTCTGCTTTACCACACATATATATATATATCTTGTACATCAATTTTAGCAATAGCTTATAAGCAACTCAATTAGTTTCATCAATGTTTACAACAAAATCACATATTCACTACAAGCTGTTTTCCTGAGCAATAGTCATTAAATTATTTGTAACTGAAGCTACAAAACTCCAAATGAAGTGCTGTTAATTTTCCCTGAAAACAGACTCATATATCTTCTATCCATAAAATTTTCAAAATTTTTGGTTTGACCAATAAATACCAGAATTTTTCTTAAAGTTTCCCCTATTTCACTGTTTTACTATACTGACCACTCTTCACTACGAATCAACTTTCTCATTGTACAGAATTTAAAATATGTTCTTGTTTATTTCATTTGAAACTAGACTCATTAAGGAGTCTAAGAATATAAATTTTATCTTATAACAATTTTTTTGTGTGATTTATAATGATTTTCTAAAAAAAACAGGGGATTTCGGAGTCATTCTGACACTGTCTCACACAACTTTAAATATCTCTTTATAAGAAATTCCTTTGCTTACACGGTTTCTTTTATAAGAAACTAGACTAATTAAGCTTTGATTAGATATTTTATTCAGCCTATAATTCCACACCAACAATTTATGGTGATTTTCTAAAATCACGTTACTGTTGCTGTCCTAAGCAAATTATTACAATTTGCTCTTAAATTTCCAAGTCCAAACACTTATGTACTTACCATTTGAGTTTAAAACATATCAAGGCCACATCACATCTTCTTAAATCAACTCATTATGTCCTATTATGATTGAATTTACTCAACGTTTAATCACTTAAAACTTACCTCAGAAGTGGTCGACGACTAGATATCCACGGCTATTCGTTTACTTTCTCTTTTCCCCTATCCGACTTTGATCCTCTTTGCTCTTAAGCTTAAGTAAAACAATAGATTTGCTTAAGTACTTAACTAATATTATTCACTTAACAATCACATTTGGCAATCACATATCATTTAATCTATATCTAAAACAATAGATTTCAATATGTATCATATTTAATAAAACATGCCATGACTCGATTTCATGCTTATTTAATTTATATCTAATTCACATTCACAAGCAAAGAGTCACTTAATTTATCATGCTTTCTTATACATGAATTTAATCATATTGCTGAATGTCCTTATGTGTACATGGTACATACATAAGGCATATATATATATACACCTATATATGACCATTACAATTTAAACATTTAATCATAATCGGCAAGCTTTATTTCAACTATTTAAGGTGCAAACCAATTATGTTATTCATTAACATTTCATCATATTAAATCTTTGATTAACCAATTTAACACATACCAAAATCCAATCATACATCTAACTTTTATCTCCATACCAAACCGAGTTATAAGATTATACATTACACTAAGCATATCATTAAACATACCTATTCAATTTAGCTAATTTCATAGCCGATTAATCACCTTACCCCACATTACTCAATGCCGAATATTAACCCAACATCACAAGCATAATCACCATGAAACTTACCTTAATACACATTTTATCCCATTGCCGAATACATATATATATCATCAAATAAATATTTATTCACATAACAACAATTCATTCACATCTCTATAAATGATCATAATCGGACATTATAAACAAATCAACTAGTTTAGCATTCAAATTCTTCTAACCATTCCTCAATCACTTACTCAATGAACAACAATCCAAGCACATCAAAGCATAGTCGAATGTATCATTCTTCTTAAATTCAAAAATAAATGCATGGGCTAACTTCAAAATCTATTTAACAACTCAACTTTAGCAAAATTATCAAGAAATTAAGCCAAACATACCTCCAATTGCTAATATAATTGCCATACGTCTAAGGGCCCCCTTTTGTTCTTCTTTGATCCTAAGAATCGGCTATTGAGAGAAAGAATGGATAAAACTTTGTTTTCATTCCCCTTTTTTTTCCATTATAAAAACTTTATTTCATATTTTATAAGTCTTTATTTAATTCTTTAACAAAATGTATATAATATCATTTAGTAGCCATCATTACAACAAATAAAATACATATTTTCTCACCTAAAATCATCATGGTAGGCCATTATCATGAAAAATGGGGACTTTGACATGCAAGTCCCCGTATTTAATCCATGCAACAATTTGGCCATTTTAAAAATTAACCAACACATTTTCAATGTTTCTCACATAAGCCCTTTTGAGTAAATTCGCATTCAATTGACAAAATCAAAGCATCAAAATTTCACACATAAATTGTAACATAAAATAGACATGAAATTTAACAATCAATTATTTGTGTGACTCGGTTTTGTGGTCTCGAAACCACTTCCCGACTAGGGTCAAATTAGGGATGTCAAATAGTGTGTTGATTTCTGACAGTTAAAAATGTGTTTTCGTATAGTAATGGATCCCGATCCCGATCGAGCGGTAGCTGATGATGTAGAGAGTGTAGCGCATGCTCCCGCACACGGGACAGCGCCGATGGACTCTCAACCTATTGCGAGCAATCAAAATGACGAGGCTAGACAAGCCTTTTATAATGTGATGAATGATTGGTTTAACCAATACATTCGAACTAATGCGGCTGCTCCACAACTCCCACTTCCAACAAATACACCCCCTGCACCCACGATATCTCTGGAAATTAATTAGATGATGTTTAATAAGCCCCCGTTGACAGAATTTGAAAGCACAAGGCTACTAAATTTAAAGCTACAGACAGTGATGATGCCGAGCAAGCTAAATTTTGGTTGGACAACACTATTCGAGTACTTGATGAACTATCTTGCACACCCGATGAATGCCTGAAATGTGCTATATCTTTGCTACGTGATTCTGCCTATTATTGGTGGAATACATTGGTTTCTGTTGTACCCAGAGAGCAGGTGACGTGGGAGTTCTTCCAAACTGAATTTTGAAAAAAGTATATCAGTCAGAGGTTCATTGATCAGAAATGGAAAGAATTTCTTGAACTTAAACAGGGTTCCATGTCAGTTACTGATTATGAACGAAAGTTCGTCAAACTTAGTAGATATGCTCGGGAATGTGTATCGTCTGAGGCTATTATGTGTAAATGCTTCGAGGACGGGCTAAATGAAGATATTAAAATATTTGTTGGCATTCTTGAAATCAGAGAGTTCGTAGTACTTGTTAAGCGAGCTTGCAAAGCCGAAGAGCTTAGTAAAGAGAAAAGGAAAGTTGATGTTGGAGCTCGAGAGTTTCATAAAAGATCTTCGGGAAAGCCCTTTCAGCAATCATTGAAGAAATTTCGAGATGATTCAGGTCGATCTAAGAACACTTCAGGCTTTTCCAGACGAGACCGTGATCGACCTCCTATGAGTACGCGAGCCACTTCAGTTTCCAGTGTTGGAAATGATCCTCGAGATAAGACCGAGTGCAAGTTTTGTGAAAAATGGCATTCGGGGAGTTGTAGATTTCATGATCACTCCTGCTATAGATGCAGATCATCCGACCACTTCATCAAAGACTGCCCGAGATTGTCAGAGTAAAATGTGAATCAGAGTGGGAAACCGAGTACTGCTATAGCTCGAGGTAGACCACCTAGGAATAGGGAGAATGCTAGTGGCAGTCAGAAAAGGTCTAAAGATGCTACGACCAGATTCGAGGCTCGTGCTCCTGCTAGATCTTATGCTATACGCGCACGCGAGGATGCTACTTCTCCTGATGTTATTACTGGTACTTTCACTCTCTTTGATACTGATGTGATTGCATTGATTGACCCTGATTCTACTCATTCATATGTATGTGAGACTTTAGCATCCAGTAAGACTCTTCCTGTTGAGTCTACTGAGTTCGTGATTTGAGTGTCGAATCCCTTGGGTCGATATGTGCTAGTTGACAAAGTGTGCAAGAAATGTCCCCTGATAATCTGAGGTTCCTGTTTTCCAGCCGATTTGATGCTTTTACCGTTTGATGAATTTGATGTTGTTCTCTGTAACACCCCGAACCCGAGACCGTCGCCGGAGTCGAACACGAGGTGTTAACAGACTTCAAACCACTTATTAAAATTTTTCCAGACAAGCTGTCAATCTGCGTACTAGTCGCTTTAAAAATCATATCTTGAGCTCTGGAACTCGAAATCTAGTTCCGTGAATTTTCCCTGAAACTAGACTCATATTCCCATCTACATATTTGTTTCTAGAATTTTTGGTCGGGTCAATTAGTACAGTTTATTAGTCAAAGTCTCCCATGTTACTGGGGTCGACTACGCTGACCTTTGCACATTACGACCTGGATATCTCCCTGTACAGAGCTTCAATACTGATGCCGTTTGTTTCTATAGAAACTAGACTCAGAGAGGAACCTATACATATATGGTATGACTCCTAATTATCTCTGGTTAATTTATAATGAATTTCCAAAGTCGGAGCAGGGAATCCAGAAACCGTTCTGGCCCTGTCCCACGAGAACCTGATTATCTCTTAACATACTGTCCATATGATCTTTTCGTTACTTCTATATGAAAATAGACTCATCGAACTTCGATTACATAATTTATTCATCAATTAATTCCACTCCTACTATTTTTAGTGATTTTTCAATCTCATGTCACTACTGCTGCCAGCATCTGTTAGGAAAGCAACTATGCCCACTTCGTGTTTACTCCTTGATCTAACTAATAATTCATCATGCATATCACAAATTATGATCATGACTAACCATGCCAAAGGCTAATCATTGTCAAACTTCCCCCTACTACACTATTGCCATATCATGAATTTTAACACCAAAATAATCAACCATGACGTATGGCATAAAAAGGTCGAATTATCAAGATTTGCGACCTAACGTATGAATCCAAACCCAACCGAACATTTATGCTATTTTCGCATGGCTAAAAGATTACATACCAAAGTTCAAACACAACATAATAGCCTATACATGCCGAAATGTTCTCCTAAGCCAACTAAGAAGAAAGTACCAAAACTTGCTATCCGGTGTGATGACTTCGATGACGGCCCGACCACGAAAAAGGAGATGAGTCCAAGAAACCTAGAATAGGTGACAAGGAAACACCGAGTGAGTTTATAACTCAGTAAGTCATAAGCAATACACTACCATCCATTAATAACATTATCACAAGAGGAAACAAAATGGAACAAGGCTAGTTACTCCATCCATACCGAACCATACCATAGTTCCTCCGACCTATCGGTTCAATCTCATACCAAATCATGCATTCACATTCCATATACTCATCAATAGAATATTCGAGGCATTTTCATAAATCATTTTATTTTCGTTACAATCATACAACTAAATGGCCTTTCACCCATTCCACGATAAATCTTATGTACGTGACTTCAAGTATATTCGTCACATGGGTTCAAACTTACCAAGCTCAACTCCAAATATAGACATAGCACCTATTAGCCATGAGCTCAAGATACTTACCCGATCCGCTGTCCGTGATCGACTCAATAGTGTCGCACACTTAGTGTCCATAATGATTCAAGAACATATTAAGTCCGCACACTCAGTGCTATATAATCAGCTCGCACACCTAGTGCTACATAATCAAACTCGCACACTTAGTGCTACATAGTCAAACTCGCACACTTAGTGCTACATAATCAAACTCGCACACTTAGTGCTGCACAATTTAAACCCGCACTCTTAGCGCCAATCTCATGGTCATACTTGTTTATACCCGCACATTTAGTGCCGAGATCAACAACTCAATACATCTCACCTCTTTTCTTTTCATTCAACACTTTCATCATCACATACGTACATGCATATATATATATTTATTCATTCCATTCAGCATCATTACATAGACGTTATGACCATTTGAATTAATACCAACTATACGCTTAATGACTTACTTTATGTTGGGTAAAATAATTCTGAGTCGGCTACTCGATGACCTTCGATTTCCCCTTGTTGGACGCCTCTCCTTTAGGTTCTTGAGCTTAAATAATACAAATAAGAGTATTCAATATTTAACCCAATAACATGAATTTATTTATCACATTCGGCAATCACATATCATTAAATTTTCAAACCAAAATGTCATTATATGACCACATATACACATATCCATATACTTAAGCTCAATAATTATAATGTAATATCATGTACCCACTTTAAGTATATTGCCGAATATACTTAATCATACATACACCTAACCAAAACAATTTCCTAAAATCTTTATATCATTTGTACACTAAGCCGAATACTCTCACCAAGTTCACCTATATTCTTCAACAATTCCTTCATTGATCAAACACATATTCGGCTAAAGAAATGGCAATTTTAGCAACCTTCGATTTAGTACTTAACTTTTACCACATATCAAATAACTCATTTCCTTACTCATGTGACCACGTATATTCGGTCATGCATACACACATAAAATCAATTTGGAGACTCTATCAATCCAACATACATTCGGCACCTTCATCCACCATTCTACCAAGCATGTAATATTCAAACACAACCAAACTCACATTCGGCCCTAGCTCATAACAAGGTAGCCGATTCTTTTTATAGTTCAAACACTCCTCTATCATCATTCACCTAACTTTAACATGAAACAACAAAACTCACCATTTCTCATCCAAATAACATGAACAACAACCATTTCTTGAACACTTTCTCATGACCGATTGCTCATGTTACCAACAAGATTCAAGATTTGAACATGGGCTATTTAGAACTCAAGTCAATTACTAAAACATGCATGCATCTCAAGGACAACATCAAACATACCTTAGTCTAGCAAACCACCATAGCCGATTTTCTCAAGCTTTTCCCCTTCCTTTCTTTCCTCTATTCGGCCAAAGATGTTCAAGAATGAACACTTTTTTTTTGTTTTCTTTCTTCAATTCACGGCAACAAGGGGGTATGGATGAGACCATATTTTTTTTTTCATCACCCTTCCTTTCATTATTTAATCACCATGCTCATTATTTTATTTTTCTTAACATACATCACTAGCATAACATGTTGGAGACATGTTTCCACCCATAGCATGGCCGGCCACTATGCTTTAGTTTGGCTAATTTGACATGCAAGGACAACACTTTCCCACTTTAATACTATTTGGTCCTTACTTATTTACCTATCATAATTTTCCAAGTCTTTCAACTAGATCCTTTCAAGCAAAATTCACATTCCTAATATAAAATTAAAACATCAAATTTTTGTACAAGTACTATCACACATATAAGATATGCAAATAAAATTTTAACTAAATTTTATGACTCGGTTTTGTGGTCCCGAAACCACATTCCGACTAGGGTCGAATTAGGGCTGTCACAACTCTCCCCCACTTAAGAAATTTTCGTCCCCGAAAATCTTACCGGTAAATAGGTTTGGCTATCGTTCTTTCATCGAGCTCTCAGTTTCCCAAGTAGCTTCCTCGATCCCGTGTTTGAGCCATAACACCTTCACTAACGGAACCCTTTTGTTTCGCAACTCCTTCACTTCACGAGCTAGGATACGCATCGGTTCTTCTTCATAACTCATATCGGCTTGAATTTCAACCTCTGATGGGCTAATTATGTGCGATGGATCAGATCGATAGCGTCGAAGCATCGAAACATGAAAGACATCGTGAATCTTTTCAAGCTCAGGGGGAAAATTAATCGGTATGCAACTGGTCCAACTCGTTCGGATACTTCGTACGGGCCGATGAATCTCGGACTCAATTTGCCCTTACGACCAAATCTAAGCACCTTCTTCCAGGGTGAAACTTTGAGAAATACTTTATCTCCAACCTGATATTCAATGTCTTTTCTTTTCAAATCCGCATACGACTTTTGACGATCCGAAGCGGCTTTCAAACTTTCGCGAATTACTCGGACTTTCTGCTTGGCATCCTTAATCAAATCAACCCCAAAGATTTTACTTTCACTAAGTTTAGTCCAAAATAATGGGGTACGGCACTTGCGACCGTATAAAGCCTCGTAAGGTGCCATCTTAATGCTTGATTGAAAGCTATTGTTATAAGCAAATTCAATCAAAGGCAAATATCTTTCCCATGAACCACAGAACTCTAAGACGCAACATCTCAACATATCCTCGAGTATCTGAATTGTTCGTTCAGATTGACCATCGGTTTGGGGGTGAAAAGCAGTGCTGAAATGCAGCTTGGTACCCAAAGCTTCTTGCAATTTCTTCCAAAATCGCGATGTAAATCTTGGGTCTCTATCTGACACAATAGAAATAGGTACTCCATGTAATCTCACAATCTGAGAAACGTACAATTCAGCTAGTTTATCCAATGAAAAATCCGTACGCACGGGGATAAAGTGAGCCGACTTAGTCAGTCGATCGACAACAACCCAAATCGCATCCTTCTTACTTGCTGACAATGGCAGCCCGGACACAAAGTCCATTGTGACTCGATCCCATTTCCACTCGGGTATCATGATCGGCTGAAGTAATCCTGAAGGCACTTGATGTTCTGCTTTCACTTGTTGACATATTAAGCATCTCGAAACAAAGTCAGAGATGTCTCGTTTCATACCATGCCACCAAAATTGACGTTTCAGATCGTTGTACATTTTAGTACTACCCGGGTGGATAGACATTCGGCCACTATGAGCCTCATTCAAAATCATCGAAGTAAGTTCCGAATTCCTTGGAACACACAAACGACTTCTAAACCTCAACAATCATCATCATCCATTCGAAACTCCGATTCCTTGTTCAGAACACACTCAGCCCGTTTTGCAACCAATTCATCATCAACTTTCTGGGCTTCACGAATTTGATGAATCAACAATGGTTTGGCTTTTAATTCAGCTACTAACACATTGTCGGGTAGAACAGACAAGTGCACATTCATCGCTCGTAAAGCTAACAGCGATTTCCGACTTAGGGCGTCCGCAACCACATTAGTCTTTCCCGGGTGGTAATCAATGACAAGTTCCTAATCTTTCAACAACTCAAGCCAACGTCTTTGTCGCAGATTTAAGTCTCTTTGAGTCATCAAATATTTGAGACTTTTGTGATCCGAAAATACATGGCACTTCTCACCAAATAAATAATGTCGCCATATTTTTAAAGCAAATACGATGGCAGCTAGTTCGAGGTCGTGGGTCGGATAATTTCTCTCGTGTGGCTTCAATTGTCTCGACGCATAAGCCACAACTCGACCTTCTTGCATCAACACGCAACCCAACCCAAGTAGGGATGCGTCACTTTAAATGACAAACTCTTTGCCTGATTCGGGTTGTACTAAATTGGAGCTTCAGTCAAATGAGTTTTCAGTTGATCGAAGCCTTTCTGACATTTCTCCGTCCATTCGAACTTAGCATCCTTTTGAAGTAGCTTCGTCATTGGTGTGGCTATCATCGAGAAACCTTTGAAAATCGTCGGTAATAACCGGCGAGTCCCAAAAGCTCCGAACCTCAGTAATATTTCTCGGAGGTTTCCAGTTAAGTATGGCTGAGATTTTGTTCGGGTCAACTCGAATACCCGATGCGGATACCACATGACCCAAGAAGCTAACCTCTCTTAACCAGAACTCACACTTACTGAACTTAGCATATAACTTCTTATCCCGCAAAACTTGCAACATTAATCTCAAGTGTTCAGCATGTTCAGTCTCATCTCTTGAATAGACCAAGATGTCATCAATGAACACAACTACGAACCGATCCAAATATGGTCTGAAGATCCGATTCATCAAATCCATAAATACCGCAGGGGCATTAGTGAGCCCAAACGGCATCACTAAGAACTCGTAGTGACCGTACCTCGTTCTGAAAGCAGTTTTGGGTAGTCCGAATCTCGAATCCGCAACTGATAATAGCCCGATCTCAATCTATTTTGAGAACACTGAGGCTCCCTTCAGTTGGTCGAACAAATCATCGATGCGCGGCAACGGATATTTGTTCTTTATCGTCACTTTATTCAGTTGACGATAGTCAATGCACAACCTCATGGTTCCGTCCTTCTTTTTCACGAACAATACTGTGCACCCAAGGTGAGAAACTTGGTCGAGCGAAACCTCTATCCGTCAATTCTTGCAACTGAGCTTTCAACTCTTTTAACTCGGTGAGTGCATACGATACGGAGCTATCGAAATTGGCGTAGTTCCAGGTACAAGCCCAATACCAAACTCTATCTCCCGAACAGGTGGCAAACCCGGTAACTCTTCAGGAAAAACATCTGGATATTCACAAACCACCGGCACAGATTCGGGTTTCTTTTCTAACTCTTTGTCATCAAGTACATACGCAAGGTATGCTTCGCACCTTTTCCCATATTCTGGCCACATTGCTGATATTACAGCTGGCAACCCTTCAAATCCGTAGACTCAACTCGGATTACTCGTTATTGCGCACCTCAATCAATAGTCTTGCTTTTCAATTACAACCGCATCATGCGCGGTCAGCCAATCCAAACCAAGAATAACATCAATTCATCAAACGCAAAAGCATCAATCCGCGAAACAAGAACTCGATTACTAGGGACATCTCTACACACTTTCGACAAGCACATACGACCAAGGTTTGACACCCGAATTACGAACTCAGTAGACTCAACAGGTAGAGTCTTACTGGATGCTAAGGTTTCACATACATATGAATGAGTAGAGCCAGGGTCAATCAATGCAATACATTAGTATCAAAGAGAGTGAAGGTACCAGTGATGACGTCAGGGGAGGATGCCTCCTCTCGTGCGCGGATGGCATATGCTCTAGCAGGAGTGCGGTTCTCGGCTCAAACAGCCGTATCAGAGGCCCTCTCTGACTACCACCCCTACCTCCTAAAATTCTCGTGGTCTACTTCTAGTTGTCACTCCACTAGTCTTGCACCTTGAATCTTATTCTTCTCATCCAGCTCCGTGCAATCTCTAGTGAAGTGGTCCTTCGAACCGCATCCATAACAGGCCTGTTAGTAGACTTACCCCAACATTCACCTAGGTGTCGTCTTCCGCATTGGGGACATTCAGGTTTCTCTAGACGATTATTGCCCACACTAGCTACCGAAGTAGCTCGGGACCGTCGATGGTCTTGCTCTGATGAAATTCCCACAGTCGTCCTCGACTTATTAGTGTCCTCCCTGAACTTCTTTACGGCTGATAACGGGGCTTTACCCGTCGATCTTTTACGGTAGTCTTAGCTTCAAATTCAGCCTTTTTCTTCTCCTTTCCAATTCTTCCGCCTTGCAGGCTCGTTCGACTAGTGTTACGATTTTTTTATTTCCAAAAACCCATTAGTAGCTTTAAATCCTCATTCATCCTTCTTCGAATCTTTGCACATAGCAACCTCATCAGCTACACACTCCGGGCATACCTACTGAGTCTTAGATTCTGTTGTACAGATACTTCTCGCCTTGCTTGGTTCCAGAATTCCTTACGCTTTTGATCAATGAACCGTGACTAATATCTTCGAAATTCGTCTGAAGATCCCAAGTTACCGTTCGTTCGGACTAGGAAAAGGTCTCCCATATGGCTGAGTCCGCACAAGATACACCTTTGACATTCGTCAGGTGTGCATGACAGTTCATCGAACCCTCGAAGGTGTTATCAAGCCAGAACTCGGCCCTTTCAGCATCATCAGTAACTATGGCCCTGAACTCCTCAGCCCCGCGCTTCCTAATCAAGTCTACAGTGGCTTACTCAGCCTCACAGGATCAGTACTGATGGCATTACGGGCTCTTGGGGTGGATTATTCAATTCGGGAATTGTTGGACAGCCGGATTGGTTCGGGCATATTGCGCGACCCACTCATTCATCATGGTAAAGAAGGCTTGTTTAGCCCCCTCACCTTGATTATCGCAATGACTGAGGTTCAATAGGCGGTGTCCCTTGTGCCGGAGCAGCCGCTACACTTTCACGTCATCCGCTAAGATTCTTCTACACCGGGATCCATTTACTAATCAAACATAAATTTTAACCGTCAGAAGTCATCACCAGTTAACATTAACATTCGGCATGTATAGCTAGACTCATACGTGCTATGGTTCCTAGAACCGACTAAACCATAGCTCTGATACCAATCAAATGTAACACCCCGAACCCGAGCCGTCGCCGGAGCGAACACGAGGTGTTAACAGACTTCAAACCACTTATTAAAATTTTCCAGACAAGCTGTCAATCTGCGTACTAGTCGCTTTAAAAATCATATCTTGAGCTCTGGAACTCAAAATCCAGTTCCGTGAATTTTTCCCTGAAACTAGACTCATATTCCCATCTACATATTTTTTTCTAGAATTTTTGGTCGGGCCAATTAGTACAGTTTATTAGTCAAAGTCCCATGTTACTGGGGTCGACTACACTGACCTTTGCGCATTACGACCTGGATATCTCCCTGTACAGAACTTCCATACTGATGCCGTTTGTTTCTATAGAAACTAGACTCAGAGAGGAATCTATACATATATGGTATGACTCCTAATTATCTCTGGTTAATTTATAATGAATTTCCAAAGTCGGAGCAGGGAATCCAGAAACCGTTCTGGCCCTGTCCCACGAGAACCTGATTATCTCTAACATACTGTCCATATGATCTTTCGTTACTTCATATGAAATAGACTCATCGAACTCGATTACATAATTATTCATCAATTAATTCCACTCCTACTATTTTAGTGATTTTTCAATTCATGTCACTGCGCCAGCTCTGTTCAAGCCTATCCATTCTGTTACTCTTGTCTAATATTCATCGCATATACAATTAGACATGACAACCATGCAAGGCTCATTGTAACCCCCACTAACATATACACAAGTAGAAAATCGAAACAATTGCGAAACGTGAACAAATTTAAGCATGCAAAAACAAAAGCAACACACAAAACCTATCACCTAAGTCTCCTAGCACAAGAAGAAAGTACCAAACTTGCTATTCCGGTGTGATGACTTCATGACGGCCCGACCACGAAAAGGAGATGAGTCAAGAAACTAGAATAGGTAACAAGGAAACACCGAGTGAGTTTATAACCAGTAAGTCATAAGCAATACACTACCATCCATTAATAACATTATCACAAGAGGAAACAAAATGGAACGAGGCTAGTTACTTCCATCCATACCGAACCATACCATAGTTCCTCCGACTATCGGTTCAATCTCATACCAAATCATGCTTCACATTCCATATACTCATCAATAGAATATTCGAGGCATTTCATAAATCATTTTTATTTTCGTTACAATCATACAACTAAACGGCCTTTCCACCCATTCCACGATAAATCTTATGTACGTGACTCAAGTATATCGTCACATGGGTTCAAACTTACCAAGCTCAACTCCAAATAAGACATAGCACTATTAGCATGAGCTCAAGATACTTACCCGATCCGCTGTCCGTGATTGACTCAATAGTGTCGCACACTTAGTGTCCATAATGATCAAGAACATATTAAGTCCGCACACTCAGGCATATTATCAGCTCGCACACCTATGCTACATAATCAAACCGCACACTAGTGCTACATAGCAACTCGCACACTAGTGCTACATAATCAACTCGACACTCGTTGCAACAATAAACCCCGCTCTTACGCCAATCATGTCAAACTTTTAAACCGCACATTTAGTGCCGATCAAACTCAATACATCCACCTTTCTTTCATTCAAACACTACCATCACATATACATGCAATATAGATAGTTATTATCCACAGCACATACATAGACGATCCCTTTGAATT